>NW_010227676.1:0-53063 GCF_000690775.1 Eurypyga helias | reverse complement strand
GAGTGTCCAATTGGCGAAGCAGGTGAGAGGAGATTTTGCCCTGAATTAGTTCAACTGTGAAGTGCTGTTTCTCAAGAGCTGCAGGTTGGGATGGCCACATTTTCCTACCGCACCCACAGGATGGACTCCTGAGCAAACTTCAGTGCTTTTTCTCTCTCCTTTTCCTTACACTTACAGTACGTTTTCTCATGGTCAGGATATTCACACCATACTTACCACCATACATATTCACACCATACATACCAGGCACCAGGCTGTACCACGGAGATGAGACCTGTTGGCCAGCAGTTCGCCCATACTGCTGCTAGCAAAGGTGGCAGCTTGGCTGAAGAAGCTCTAATTTAGCCATAAGCAAAGCCATGGAAGTCAATACATTAACTTTTCCAAAATCAAGCTGTCAAAAGTTTTAACTGTTTGATAAGATTTAGGAAGAAAAAAATGCTGAAATGTCCCAGTTTTACGCGGAATAGAAATCCCAGCATTTGCACAGCTCTGCACTTTACTACTATTGTGTGAAGTACAAAGCGGACATGGTTATCATCTCCATCCAAAGCAATCAGTACACACTTGAGCCAATGTTAGTCTGCTACTTGTTATCTTGTTAGTTTTACTTGTTGCAATCCAGAATCTTCCAAAATAATCTGCAAATGTATGCTGACTGGTAAAAAAATGAATGATTTCCTCCATTTTTCCATACATTTTGAGCACCAGGGAGCAGATATTTTCAAACTATTGTCATGAAGGCTAGTTCAACACATAATTTCTTTCTTAGACTTTTAGTCTGCCATATTTCTTATCATTCAGCTTTTCAGGAATCTCACCCTGGGACCAGGATGACAACAAATAGCTGCACACTTAAACTCCCTTCCCCAAAACACCTCACTGCCAGTAAGTGACCATTTACTGTGTCCAGCACAGAGCTCATGAAAGCCAAGGCAGAGGCTGAGCCACTCACACCAGCACTGTGACAGGCTTTTACTGCAGCTGCCTGCCTAACACATCGGTAATAAATGAAATGCTTACTATACAGTAAATAGACATAGAAAACAAACCCCACTCTAGTAAGAGAGGGCAGGTGGGAGGATGTCAATGAGTTTTTTCCCCCAAAATACACTGTGGTTTTAGTTACCTCCTCTCATGGAAATTGCAGTAAGTAAGGTGACTACACAGATGCTCTGATGCTTAGCTCACAGCAAGCATGCACACGAGTAAGTGGTTCTGGGCTAGTGAACAAAGATACCCGGCTCAACTGTGAGAGAAACACAGCAGGGACTACTCCTTTTCCATCTCCAAACTCACTGACTTCCCACCCCAGGAAGAGAAGACCATCCGATTGTTAATGGTGCCCAAAATCCCTCGCAATATAAGCATCCAACCACTCGGCAGTGGGCTAAGGCTTATTTAGATAAACTAAACATTACTGCATCAGCCAGATTAAAATAAGCATAGTCCAATAACACCTATACTGTATTACAGACCTTTTTTTTTTTTTTTAGACATTATCACTTTAATGTTGCCTACGTCAAAGCAAAAGGGAATCCTTATTTAACTTAAGGAGGCAGAAATGAGGCAGAGAGAATCAGCAGGCCATGAGCAGAGCCAAAATCAGAGGCCAGGTTTCTCAACTGTGTTTTCTGTTAGGCTGCACTATCTACAAGTGAAGGATTAACAATATCATAATGCCAATTTTCTAAGCCAATGGCACCCTTTTTGGCTCCTAACCATTGGGGTTACCATCAAGTAAACTGCATTTGTCATAACTGTTCCATTCTTGCATTCAGCTTTATAGCATGGTAGCACAGTGCTGAGTAAACAAATTATAGCCTTCTTTGAAAGGGAACAGTTAAATTCGGTTTTCAGTTACATCCAGCTACTGCTACACACCAATTCTATCACAGTGGCAGTGGCACTGCCATTCCAGCTTTCTTCATTGTTTTCTACTACGCACTGCAGCAAAAATGCCCACTATTCTCATTTTGATACAGTAACCAGGTTCATTACAGTTCAGCCATGCAGAATTCCTTACAAATTACCTGCAATTACCTTTGCAGGATGAAGGTAGCTAGCAGCAAGTGAAACCAGTTCTCAGCAGAGGGGTGAAGGGGTACTTCCCAGGGGGTGCAGCACAGCAGCCCCGGCTCTCACAGGGAGTTTTCAGCAAGATGAGCAAAGCCAAGTGGGTCCAAAATTCTCTTTCTCCGAGGCTTAAAGGATTTCTTTTGAGGCCTCCTGTGTTCCCACAAACTTGTGCTCCCAAAACACAAACAGCACCTATTTCACCCAAGAGTAGCAGGTTCTGGGGAAATATTTTAATTGAAAACTCTGGGTTTCATCATTTCTAAAATGCTTTTTACTTCCCTTGCTCCCAAGAAATTGAGGAACTTCTTAGCAGCAGTCCAGCTACAAACAAAGGGTATTTTTATGCATGTATGTTTACATATCCATCCCAACTAAATTGTCTATGTTTCACCAGTTTATGTATGACATTTGCTTCATAAGCAGTAATTTCCTCTGCCTTTACCCACTTTCACTACCCTGTAAGAGGAAATGAGGCATCATTTCACTTTACCCTGAGGGCAGAATTTTGAAGAAGCTGCCACTGCACCCACACACACTCCCTCCCCGCTCCGAGGTTGTGGACAGAGGCTGAGATCAAAGCTGTGCTATTCTGGCACGGGACTCACCTGAGGGGAATCAATTCCTACCCCACAAATGCCACACCAGTGGCTGAGGGTGTAGTGAAGAAAGAGTCAAGAGCAATCTAAGCTTTTCTTGTCCTGAAGCCTTAAAAAAAGGATTAGCTTCCTGTAATGTTCCTCTAACATTTCAAGTGCCATGAGCTTCTCTCCCTTTTGCTTCATTTAGAATTCACGTTTGCCTTATGCTGTAGTTAAACCAGACTTCAATGGAACTGAAATCAGCTTATCTACTGTGCACGATTTAATGCATGCCCTGTAAACAGAAGTCTTTGGAACTGGTTAAGGAGGGGATTTTTGAGACCTTTCTTCATCTTCTGCTCTTCATTCTGTCTTAAGGTGCCATTTAGAAGCACTGATTGTGACTTACAAGTACTCAGTGGTATTTAGCTCGCAGTGATTGCTCCCTGCGGATGAGTGCCTGCCTGGCCTGTCACTCTGATCCCATGGCAGAACTGGTTCAGCATCCACCTTCTTAGCACTGCCAGCACACGTACACCAGACCAAACGATTACACTTCTTTCTAATGGAGCTGTCAGAACAGCCTATGCAAAGTCATTTGAAGAAATTTTGAACTTAAAGACTTGAACTCTTCACTCCATGGATTCTACTGCAGGTTCCATTTCTATAGAGACATGGATGATACCAGCACACCACGGTCTAAGGTTTCCCACAAGTGGTCAAGTGTTGCTGCTAGAAAAGTTATTTATTCTCATATTTTCTGTCTTGTTTTGATATCTGTGGGGTAAAGGAATGGAATAATTCATTTGGATTTCTTCACTTCAGTGTAAACTTCTTGTCTGAAGACTTCTTACTGCTGTTGCCTTGATTTCTCTCTGCCACCTTTGAGAATTCCTAAGTGACAGAAAACTGCAGGCTTGTCCCTCCTTATACCCATTTTAGTCTGTTTCTTCCACATCATTTGCAGATTGTGCAGGGCACAAGTAACAAATCTAATTGAGAGCAACAATGCCATCCCATTAAAATTTAAGGGCTTCTGCCAAAGATGAGAGAAGGCATTCCAGGCTTACCTTAAAGTGTGTATAGGCACTAAAACGATGCTGCTGAGGATTGTTTTCTTGTTTCTTTTTTATGCTTTTGCGCCCATCAGGATGCTCTGCCAGCACATCCTCCTGCCTCCAGAAGCCTGTGGAACTGCAGCAGCCTCCCCTTTGATGCTCCCTGTGTTCTCCCTCCAGTCTGCTCCACCTGAAGCTCCGTCCTTTGTCTCTGTATGAAGTCTGTGAATCCTTCTGCAAGCAGTTGTTCTGCTTTAGACTTCAGCAAGTTCAGAAGGATGGAGACGTGGTTGAGGAGTAATTCAGCCTGTGGTAGAGAGGTTTTGTACTAAAGAGACCCCTTCACAGGGACCAGGATCACAGTTACTCACATCCCTGGCATCAGCTACAGATGTGACTGCCAGGTTATGCTGCCGTCTTATCAAGCTGGTCCCTGGTGAGCCCTCCACTCACATTATTTAGTAAACACGCTATTCCCTGTAGGTGCTCATCTGCCACCTGTAAGAATATCTACTGTTTCTGCAGTGGATTTTTCCAAGTACAGATATATCTTCTGGCTCCTTTACTCCCCACGTGCTGGTCTGCTAATCACTGTGTCTATACAGATTTTCTTGCTACTGCTTCTAGCTCTCTCCCCTGACCAGACCATTACAGGAAAGGTGCTACATACATGCACACACACTCCCTCTCTCAAACACACCCCACTCCCAGTACCCCCCAGGGCTCCCTGAAAGACATTTGGACCCAGCCACTGGCCCCTCTAGAAATAAAATCCACCCCGAGGGGGTGGTAAGTAGGCAGCCACCCTGGGCATCCTCCCTTTCCTGCCGGGTGGGTCTGCAAAATGTCTCAGCCCCAAAGAGCTCTGCCACGGTGTCCATGTTTCTGCACCAGTGTAGCCGCAGGGCCTCCCCTGCCTGTGCTCTGCCAAGGCTGCACCTCTGGAAACGAGCACTTCAGCACTTCTAGCATAGCCCCAGCTTTGGTGACTTTCCCAGGGAATGTGGACTATAAAAAGTGCTGTGTTACGCCAGTTCTGACTCTGTGTCACAGCTCTGTTTACACACAAGCAAAAAGAAATTGCTGTGGATGTGTTACTCTGGCTTCCAATCAGGGTACCTCGTTCTATTACAACCTTTAGGTGTTGTAAAAGGATCATTATTACAAAATGCTATATACCAAATCTGGGCTAATATCTAGTTGTCCAAAGCAACAAAAAAATAACATTATTACAGAAAGGAAAAGCAAAAATATTCTTTAAATATCTGAAAAGAGGAATTATATTTACTTAGTAAACCATGTATGTGGCACTAAAACCCTTCTGCTCTTACAAGTTTTCAGGTCAAGGACTCCTGTTTGAGTTCAATACCCTTTTTTATTTGCTATGCCTCCTTTCCTCCTTCCCCATTTTTATTTCTCTCCATCTACAAAGTTTGGCAATGCCAAGATACCATTTTCCTCAAATCAGTACTTCAGTTTATAATAATTTTCCAACTGAAGTTTATCAGCATTTGCCAAGTTTCATTCACTGCTCACCAACTAAACCTAAAGTACGCTCAAATTTAGCTGGAGACGAAATATGGAACAAAAAGTGGAAAAATGGGAAAGAAATCTTGTTACAATGCTGGCCTGGAATACAAAAGCTATTTCTGGACTGAAAATAAACAGAGGACCTAAAGACACTTCCTATGCCCTGGTTACAGAGGCTGCCAGAGAATAGGAAACCACTAGTCTCCCAGCTTTAGAGTGTCAAGCAACAAACATCCACGGCAGCAGCCCCATCGCCCACCTGGCACCCTGAACACTGGCCCCCAGCTCATGCCCAGAGTGAGCCCCAAGAGGACAGCAGGGATGGGGGTCTCTGGGGGAACGGCCAGTGGCTTGGGATTGTAGCAGATGGATCCTCACCTAACGTGACAAAATCAACTATTTGCAGTGGCTTTTTAATCTTTTTTTTTTTTTATGTTTGAATTAAAGATTTTATTTTGGTTTTAACTTCACATTAAATGACCAACAATAAGAGTGAGAAAATCCCGTAAGATAACGACGAATGGACAGCAGTCTTCTCGTACAGCTGACCACACCGTATGTAAACCAAGCTAAGATTTCAGCCTTCTTCCCTATCACAACCGTGCAGACAGTTTGCCAGAGGCTGCTCTAATTTCAAATATACAACCATACGCTTCTGCCATATTTACAAGAAGTATTCTTGTCATAATGCATCTCTACATTGATATTTAGCACCACATACTGTAGAAGATAATTATAGAAAAATAATTAAGCCTGAATTTCTGCCTGAAATCCAATCTCTGCAATGGAAATAGTTCTGTGACAAGGAAAAGGGAAGGTGGATGTCTTGGATACCGTCCGCTCTCCTATTTTTAGCTCTTTAAAATGGTTTATTGTGGGGTTTTGGCTGGGAAGATGTGGGTAAAAGTCAAACAGCAGATATTCAATCGTTGAAAAATAAGAATGAAATAAAATTAGAGATTTATGTAATGAATCAATCCTGTATTCTGTTAGATATCTCTTCCCTATTGAATGATCCTAACCCATGTCATTGTAACTAGGACTTGGGAGATTTTTTTTCCCCATTTACTTTACTTACATCTACACCAGCACACTGGTCGAACAGCAGTACGTCAGGATAAAACTCAGGCTCACTGCCATGAGTGGATTAACTTTCCTAATTACTGATCAATTTTTCTTTCAGGTCATTTCTCATTCTAGTACCCAGTGATTTCCCTAATTCACACAATATGGCCTTTAAATGTCAAATCACAAGTATGTGGAAAGAAAAAGGTACTTGATAAATCTGAAAGCTATCCATAAAAACATAGAGCAGAAAGTGACTGACTCAACAAACTGTCCTCCTCCCCCCTCCACTGCAGGCAACCAGCCATGAGCACACGTGCTCTAGGTACACATTTTCCATCAAAATGGTCTTCCAAAATAAAGGAAAAAGTGCAGTCCCCAAAGCCACTGCAGTGGGCTGTTGCATCACTGCAGCTTTATCCCTCTGCCCCTTGGCTACATGGGATCTCCTGGCAGCCCAGGGACCAGCCTCAGACGCGTGCACCCCTCTCCCAATTTAGGAGGCCACTGACATGTGGCAGGGTGGCTCCTTCCTGCTCGCCAAGGGCAGACAGCTGCCTAATGACAATGCACTTTAAATTCTAGAGTGAATTCTTTCAAATTAATAGCTCGCATATGCATAATCAGGTATTCTAGCTCTGATATGCATGTTGATTAGGATTAATCACTTGGCTGATGAACTGGGCCAAGCGAGAGCTTGCCCTGCAGTAAAGCTACATGGAAGAGCTGGCCATATTCGTTACTGCTGTTCTCCAAATTTAATTAAGATGTCGCATACACTCTTGGAGCTAAGGATTATAAGCAAAGTTCACACTGTTCAGCAGCAGTGAGCTGGACGAGAAGAGGCAGAGTCTCTCCATCACCGTGCCTGCTGTACCACAGGCCCGTGATTATCGCAGCCACCAAGATAAAAGCTGGAGGGCACCGCCTGCACCTGAGCAGCCGTACAACCTGGAGCCACCTCAGCAGCCAGCAATGACTGAGAGAGAAGTACTCGCCAGTCAGCTTTGGTTGTAGCCAAGTGATCTGATTTCAGAGTAGGAATACTTTTGGTGGCCAAAAATGAGTGCCCTACAAACACAATGTGATTATCCTTCAAGTTTTATTTTGTGTAGACATAATTAACCTCTTGCTGGGATGGCCAAGAGGAGCATCTTCTCCAGCATCTTACTCTTCTGAACTGATTTATATAAACTGCTGTGGAGAGAAGAAGGGGAAAAAAAACCCCACAAAAACAAAAAAAACAACCCACCCAACCCAACAAAAAACCCCGACCAAACTCCCTCAGCATGAAGACTACAGACAACTTTATCTTAATTAAATTCAACATAATATAGGCTATCCTTCATGCTTAAAAAAACGCCAACAAAGCACAGCATCTCTCTTCAGCTCATGAAATAAAGTATATATTGTACATGTTGAAAGGCTACACTGAGCAGCCACTAGCGTTACCAAAAATCATTGTCCCAGAACACTAAGTTTTCAGCAGAAAAATCATTTACATCAGAAACGTTTTAAACCTACATCAGAGAACAGGAGCTACTACATGCTGCCAGTTATTTCTCAGACATTTTCCAAGGGTTTTGTCCATATTCATTATATAACAGCTTACTCAAACTTGATTGTAGCAGTTTTCCTTTGTCAGCATAAGCGTTCTTTTTCTTTTGAGGATATCAGTGATCTCTGGTTGGTCATTTATTTTAGAACTATGATTTCCTCTGTTGGTTTTATGAAAAAAATTGAATTAAAATTTCTGAGAACTGTAAGGTCATTTTGATAGTTTCTATTTTCTTTAAAAATTGTAAGGAGAGATGAGAGAGGTGAAAAAACATCTAGTTAAAATCAACCATGCAAACAAAGCAAAACAAGATCACGCCTCAGAAAAATGAAATGGCCATATACAAACTTTCACTTGACTTGGTTAACTCTGAAGCATGGTAAGGTTGCTCCCTTTAGGAAAAGCAAAACAAAGAATAGGAAACCAACTGCCTGAGGGGGAAAAAGAGCTGCAGCCCTTCTTCCCAGCACGCAGAGAGGCTGTCAGAAAAGACTAAAACCAGGACTGTTGCGGCTGTGGCGAGGCAGCAGCCGTCTTGTTTTACATTGTGGCAGCTCCCAGGAACACACCCAGATTTTTAAAAAATTTAAATGCAAATATACACACACAGATACATAGTGCCAGCATGCCAGGTTATTGACACAGCCACAGAAGTCCAGTTTTGATCTATGTGGGTAGCCTCTTTGCACACAGGGAAGAAGGAGCAGCTATCCTGTGACTGAAGAGTCCGCCAGCTCCTTTCCACATGGATAATACCATAGTGCCCAGTCTCTGCCCCCACCAGCTCTCTCAGCAAGCCTCCAATGCAGGAAATGGCAGGAGCGGCGCAGCAGGACCACGAGAAGAGGCGTTGCACAGGGCATCTCCCCTTCCCAGCCTGCAGCCTCCCCTGCACACCCGACAGGACTGCCCGGGCAGCTGTCCACAGCCGACAGAGCTGGATGCCCCTGCACAGCACACGTTAAATATGGTACTGCAACGAATCAATACCCTCAGAGGTTAAAAGAAAGGATAGAAAAATCACTGCTTAGAGCCAGTAAGACATTAGGTCCAAACTCCACTTATTTTTGAAATTAGATTTCTCAAATCCCACAAGTCTGCATTTTGGCCAGCTCTTATACCACAGCCTTTTCTTTTCACCTGTAGCCTGTCTTGGAGAAGCCAGCCAAGAAAAGCAGCAGACAGCAATGCTGCTACTTCACTTTATAAGCACCAGTTTCCAATAACTCATTTATTGATCACAGAAGTGGTAAATGTCTGTCTATCCTTGAGAATAGAGAACAACAACACAGAAATCCTCACAAAATGATTAATGAGATAATGCAGTCATCTAGCTAGAGCTATAGGAACTCAGAATATTTACATGCAGTCACAAGATGAATGTACCCTTCTTTACGAGACTCTTTTAGCTTGGCTGTAACACTGCGACCTGTGAATCCCAACTTTGATAAATTAACATCCAGATCACAATCCACAGCAAAAAGGATTTGAAAGAGCAGCAAGGGGCCAGGTCTTGAACATAAATCAACCCAGTTTCTTGGGCTTCAGGAGCCAATATGTGCTAGCCAATATGTACTGCCATTAGTAAATTACTGGAGTTAAATATAGTATATGCCATTGTCTGACACCCAAAGAGGTGTTTGTGTGTCTAGGTAAAGCACTGCTGTTTCCACTGTGCAGCGCTCTACAGATACCTCGCACGCAAGTAATCACAGAAGTCGCAGAGCAGATAAAGAACAAAACGGAGATGTACAAATTATGGATATATCTTTTGGTAGGGACAAAGCACTCCAGGGAACATTTCCCACTTGGCAGAAGAGCACGGTACTTTCACACGTAATAGAGAAAGTGAAGACAAAAAGGCTCCGAGTCCTCATTTCTTCAAAAGCAGCACAACAGGGCAGGGCAGAGGAGGGAGGCATTGCCCCTGCCTCAGCTTCCAAGACATCTGCTGGAACTCCTGACGGAGCTCCGATTTCACATTCATAGCACATAACAGTAACTGGGAGGAGCTGAAGCTCTTAATTCCCTCCTCCTTTACCCTAACACTTCAGCCAGCAAGAAAGCTTAAAAGAGAGCATGTATTTTCCTAATTATATATTTTTTTGCCTTCTTTCATTTTCAGGTCCCTTTATGATTTTGTCCCTTTTCCATTCCCACACATCCCTATCATGTGCTTTTCAATTTTTTTGAAGGTCATAAAATAATCTGATTCTCCACTCAGAAGATGACTGAACCTGACCTCACCTGGTTGTGATGTACACCATCCTCCTAGCCTGACTCACCACCATCAGGTCCCTGGATGAAGTTCCACACAAAACCACCCACACCATGATACCAGCTAATATCAGTAACGTGACTGGAATCCCTTACTGCTCAGTGGTGGAAGGTGACAAGGTTTTCCCTTTTCTCAGCTATCCATGCAGTGACTTGCTACCAGTGGAGTCACCTCAGCATACTGCATCACTGAAATATCCTCACAAATACTTTGACTCTTGGGAATTCCTTATTCTCCACTCCTGAAGTGTTTTCTGGGTGTTTGGGGCCAGGGAGGTGGGAAGGGTTCTTTTGCATTTTATGATGCTTTGGGGTGGGGTTTTGGTTGGTTGGTTTTGTGTTGCCACATCCCCTAGACTTGCTGGAAACCTCTAAACAAACGTATTCATTGATAAAACTATTAAAAAAATAAGGAAATTATAGAAATGTGACATTACTACTCCACAAAATGTTCTCCTTCACAAATGGAACCTTTTCATCACAGTCCATCAGTGCACCACACGGATGTTACATATTTGTTCGGGCCCCTTTTACTTATTTTTAACCTTCAGTCAAGCAGAACTACCTCCCAGGATTTGACATTTACACTAAGCAATGGTAGGATCCTACTTATTTCCCTTTAAAGTAATCACCCTTTGTTCCATGTGCTGCTTATGCAATGCAAAACTGCATCCAACACGCACAGTGTCGCATTGTTTGGTGTTATCTGTAATTGTACATTTTGCTACCTCAGCATCTCCAGTAAAAACATGTTCCCTAAATCATATTTATATATACGAGTTACAGTGCAATGAAGGAGGAAAGTGCCTGTACTTTAAAAATTATCTTTAGAACTTTGTTGGAAAGGATACCCAGAGTGTGACGTTCTTACATACCTCTATGATTCAGTAATGTAGCTGGGCCATAAATTAATTCTTAATGGTATTTTGCTAAATTGAAAAAAAGACAGTTCCATTACTAAAGACCATAACCTAAGTCTCTTGATACAAAATGACTTCCCATTCAGTTATAAAGAACTGAAAGACAACAGTTAAGCTTTAAAATGGGAATATATTTGGAAGATATCCCATTAAAACAGTAGCATTGATAGGGCTGAAAGGAATCAACCTGACAAACCCTTACGCAGACAACCAGTGGTACCTATGCATATGGTCTTTGGAATTTTAATAATGGCAAATACCAATACATTTTGTAATTTAAAACCTATTTATACCAAGATACGAAGCACTGCAGAAACCATATTAGCATAAGAGAGTTTCTTCATATACATTCTTTACTGGAATTAAATGGTAGTAGATACAATGTATGAAAGGGTGTGCTTGAGATTTTGCTAAATTACTACCACCATTCATCTACCTTTTCGGCACCTTTTGACATTAGATATAAACATACTTCCTGAGGAAAAGAGAGCAGGGTAGGGGAAGAAACTATGCAGAAAGCAGTTGTATTCCTGTCTGTCCGGCCTTTCCTCCCCGAAGTCGTGCATTGACTGCTGAGAGCTAGTCATTAATGGGTAACTGCCAATATTTTCAGCATGTCTATAGATTTTAGAGTCAAGCTGGAAACATCTTGGGTCTGGTCAAAGGTTTTAAATTTCCATGGATCAATTAGAATCAAATACAGTACTCTGAAAATTTAAAGAGGTCCAAAAATCTTTGTACACTTTTGAAAGCCTGTGGTGCAAACTTAGAGAGGAAAAATGGAGCCCACGTGTCGAAAAGACAGCCAGCAGTGCTGTGAAGTGCTTTGGAGTTACAAAGGTCATAGACTCAACTTCTGAGTCTACTGAGAAGCAGCACAAATTTTTTCAATGAACAATGGAAGCAATGAATAACACATGCACTCACTTTGAGTTGCTTAACAAAATGTCCAATTTAATGAAGTTTCTCCTATCTTGAACTCCAGCAATATGTGACTGAAGAACTGCAATGCCAAGTGCTAAGTGAAAGCCCTGACATACAAAACATACAAGAAACCTGGGGGAAGGAAGACAGTAAGCAAGGCATTTTAATACCATGATGGAAAAAAAAAAAAAAAGAAAAAAAAAAAAAAAAAAAACCCCCCACCACCAAAACCACAAACCCACAAAAAAAAAACAAAAAAAAAAAAACCAAAAAACCCCCACACACACCACACCAACACCAACACAAAAAAAAAACCAAAACACCCAACACCAAAAAAACCCACAACCAAAACCCAAACCCAGAGGAAACAGGAAAAATGAGTGACCTGTATTGTTGTACTCTATGCTAAGGAGAGGTCAGGGTCAAATCAAATTAACACAGTAATCATCTCAGCAAGCAGCACAGAACCCACGTGCCTTGAAATGTCTTGCCTACAACAGTGCAATATAGGACTGGCTGTGTGTTACCTTCCAGCTGAAGAGCGTAGCTGCACTAGCCGCAATGTGCCTGCGGAGCTCAAAAAAGGGTGATAAAGAAATTAGCAATAGGAAGCCTTCAGTTACTGTGTGAAGCAGCTTGCTGGGAGCTCACAGGCAAGATACAAACCCTCACTTGGTCCAAAGCAGGTACAGGTCAATCAGAATCTCACAACTAGAAACGACCTCTGCAGAAGTGAGCACGAAGCAGGTAGGGGCAATCTCCTGAATGGAGTAACAAAAATGAAAAAAAGAAGAAAAATAAAGAATCAAAGGGAAAAAAAATCCTTGACACACAACTTCCGGAAGGCAGATTACATCAAGATCAGGAAACTTACTAAAAAGCAGCTAAAAATGACATTCTAGAGATTTGAATGTTGGAAAACAGTGGTGAAGACTGCTGAAAGACAGCACGCTGGAGTCACTGGGCCAGCACAGACTGCCCATGGAGAGGAGCTGGAGAACAAGCAAAAGGAAGCCAGAGCAGCTGAACAGCACAGTGAGGGCTTATTAGAAGCAAGATAACAAGATTTAAAAAGCTGAAGTTGTGTCCAAATGAAGAAAACATTAAATGGTACATGGTAGATGAAATGCAAAACCATAGTGAGACAGGCCAAAGCTCAGTCAAGCAAAAAGGACCTAAAACTAACATGAAATCCTTCTTCAGCACCCAAGTCTCATTAAGGCCAACTGATGTCCAGAGCACAAAGTGCACTCAAAGGATGGGGCTGCCCCCGAGAAGCTGAGCAATTACTCTGCATTGCTGTTCACTGTGGAAGAAACTGGAGAGATCTGTCTGGAACGGAAGCAACTACAGGATCAGATGTAGAGTAAGTGGCCAAAAAGAACAGCAAAACCACTAGCACTTAAAGGTATTCACCTGACCATTCAGGTGAAGTAGAAAATCTGATTTGCTTAGTAGTTAGCTCACTTGATTAATCATCCTGGTATGTACCAGAAGGTGGGAGGTGTCTATACTAGACATAAAACCAGGGGCTGGGGTAGAATCAAGGGAATTACAATCCTAATATCTGTACCAAAAAAATGAGTAGAAGCAGTGATACAGGTTAGAACCAAGGAGGTCTTGGCAACACACACAGTGGATAAAAACTTGCTGTACTCGTTGAGAAAATAGTTGGCAGACGCTAAAAGCTTACAAAGGCTCACATTTACGGAAAACACTCCTATTAAGGGTTAGTAAACAGGTCAAAATCACACCCAGCTCAGGAAGTCCACAGAGGTGCACATAGCTGAAGGCTGCAAATATATATTTGTTTGCTGTGTTTCCACTCTTCCTTGCATATCTACTTATGGCCACCGCTACAGATGGGACACTGAGCAAAACAGATCTTGCTTTGACCCGTTAGGAACAAGCTTTTCTTCTGGCTTTAAAAGAGCTGAGCTGGCAATGAGAGGCACAAGGCAAATTCAGAAAGCAGAGGAGCCACCCAGAGCTTCCTTTGGCGATACTTACTGCCGGGTTCTCAGCGCTGCGCCGAGCCCTCACGGTCAACGTGGGACTGAAACAACAGCTAGTAGTCCCTCCTGCACCAGCCCGAAATTGCATGGGCCCTGAATTACACTGGTCTAAACACAGACTGGGAAGGCATAAAAATATCACAGCCCTGGCATTTACACATAAATGAAGCTCCAAGTTTATTCATTGCTTTCCTCCTTCTGAAAGAAGACCTCTTAGCACATTTTGGAGTCCATCAGAGAGCACACCGCATAACCTTAGCATACTGAACCAAATCTTGTGCAAAACAGTGCACTGACAATAATTTTTTATAATAAATTTTCATTTTCAAATGCAGATTGTGAAAACCCAACTACTTGTTAGAATGCAATTTGTATGCAAATAAGGAAAAGGGGTATAAGATCCTTAAACTAGTACCCACAGTTAGAGGTAGGAAGGTCAGCATAATGCCAATTAAAATACAAAGATCATGAGCACAAATAAACCAATTCTTTATATTACTAGTCTTTTCTAGGTAATAAAAAGTTTTTATTAATAAAAATAAACATGAATGATAATTGAACATAGAGTTAGCTGTGAAGCATATAAACACACTTAAAGCTGAAGAAACCAGCTCACTGCTCCAGTGATGTTAATGCAAAATTACACCCTCTCTCTTTCAACAGATTGGGTCTTGCACTGCCTGGACAGCTGGCTGGGGGGGAGGGAGGTGTTTGTTTGCTTGGAGGGTTTGAGGGGGCATGGAAGGGGGTGGGAGGGATCATAGATGAATTGTTCTGCTTTTCTATGTCAAGTCCAGGCAATCAGCATATTTTAAAATTATTGAAAAGACTCTTTATGCCCCGGACCTTCAGACAGAATAGCCACGAACCATGTCACAGTAAGAATCAAGGTAAACCAGGTCCCATTTTATGGAACTTCTTTGCCTTTTTCAGGGTGACATTTAGTAACTATGGTTGCACTGAATGGTCCCCACTATCTAACTTTTTGCACCCCTACACAAAATTACTGTCAGTTCAGGATCAGGAAAGAGGAATTACAAGGCAGGGGACAAGCACTGTTCATGCCTCTGGTGTAGAATAGAAAGGAGGTTGCCTCCTTACCTTGAATTCTTAACTATTTACAGGAGGACAGGCTGTGAAAACATGAAAACAGACCAGACAGTGAAGACAGAATGGCCACATGACACTAGAGAAATAATGTCTGTTGATTGTGGTGAAGAATTTGATGATAGAATCATCTAAAATTTCAAATTCAAAATTAATTGTCAAAGTTAGTCCTTCCCCATCAGCAAAGTACTTCGAGATACCCCTGCTACATTTCTTCTCCTTTCACTGCAAGAAGGCAGGAGCAGAAATAAGGGTAGTTTCACATGGGAAGTATCAAAGTGCTAAGACTAAAGACAATACTGCACCCAAAGGAGGAGGGAGTTACACAGAATTTGAAGTGAGTTAAATTTTGAAAGAAGAGGCAAAAAACAGCAAAGGAAAGCAGAATATATTATTGCTATACAACAGTGACTCCAATTGCAACAAAGCAGTAACAAACAAACAAACAAAGTGAAAACAAAATAAATACTCAGAAATCAACTAGCTCCAGAGTTAGCTCAGTCGATGCTATAAACCAGAAAATACAGGTATATGCACACACACACAGAGATACAAACACAAACACATACACACGGCAATCTAGGAAGATCTTATCAGAATTGTTCTTGATCAAAATAATAATAGATCCAACACCACACATGTCCGTGTCAGAAAATGGGCACAAATATTCATTTTAATTTAAAAACTCTTGATGATGCAATTAAAAAACCCCACTTTTTTTCATTTATTTTATTTTCTAGAAGCATGCACAGCAAATCCCTCGCAATGCCGTAGAATACAGCCTGGGATCTCCAGGCACTTCATAAAAATGCACAGTTGATTAACCCCTCGCTACAGGCAGTAAAGCAGGCTCTCATTTAACAGCCAAGGAAATGGATATAGAGGAAGGCATAGGGTAGGCTTTATTTTGCATACCGAAGTGACTTCCCATGTCATTAACCCCAGCGACTCGCACCACCGCCAGCAGCGGCTGCTCAGGACCTCTGTGGAGCTGGGCCCAGCACGTTCGGCTGTGGTCTAAGTGACCCCTTCAAGGTTACGTAAATCTGGCTTCCAGGTCTGCTTTAGTCACAAGGCTCATCTGGCTACACAATTTGGAATATAAATTAAATGCATGTCAAATATCCTAATGGTTTTATTGGCTGTCTTGCCAAACGCACCTGATGGTCATGAAGTCCTGATGGGGACTTTTTTCTTTCCTGTATAATGGGAATGAATAAAAACCTGGTCTTTATATTAGTTCTCTTAATACAGGGATTGACAGGGTGGCCCTAGACATAAGCAGCCATAAATAATGGTTACTAACAGGACTATATAAGAAAATACTTTGGGGAACAACCTAGAAAGAGCAGAGCCTCCATAAGGTACATTATTATCTACAGGCACCTGTGCTAAACAGCTCTGTATATTGATCCCATAAAAATGGTCATTTGTTTTGTTCTTCAGAAACAGCAAATCTAAAGCTGTCCTACCAAATGCAGCAGATGACTGAAGCAGTTTACTGCTTTCTTAACTCCCAGCATCGTATAAACAAAACTGATTTTTAATATGGCCCTGCATAAACAAAACTGAACTCTAAATTAACATCCGTGGCTTTTTCAGGTCCTTTAGAGAAACCATTTTGGTGAACTGCTTTGCAGCTGCTAGAGATGGAACACTTAGTTCTAGAAACATCATTCTGAAGACTACCTGTACTCTATGTGACCTTGTCTATGAGGCTTTACTGGCAGATAATTTTATGCCACCTAGCTAAGTCTTATTATATCGTAATTATGCTGTCACACAGGATCTCAAATGAAATTAATGAAATACTATTAACCCAAGACAAGAGCTATGGGAACAAGCAGAACTCTACCTGTGAGCATTTGCTTTTACTATTAAGCTCCATCATTTAAATTTCTATATCAAGTATCTAAAGAAATAAATAAAATCAGGGAAATTAGGTTCAATATACAAATGTTTTGATTAAATGCTGTCTTCGGTTTCAGATTATTCACTAAAAGCTCATCGCAGTCCTCTGTAGCCAAGAAAGAAATTAATTGAAACTGGTGGAAAAGATAAAAATAGAGAAGATTAATTGGGAAGGGAAAGAACAAAAGCACAGTTCTGACTGCCTGGTCGGTCTCAGACAAATAGGAGAAAAAAATTACTCAAATACAATGAAGTTCTTCCTCAAGACTTCCATAAATAAAAGCTGTTAAGTGTCATTATCTGTAGAAACATGAGAGCACCAAATATTGATAGTCTGATTTGATCGCTAGCAAGAGGTAGATGCAGAAACTGCGAAGCAAGGATGATCTTTTCAGGACTCTGTTCCCGTGAGTCAGAGCTGTTATTAGGAGGTGATTATTTTGGCTCCTTTGAGCCTTGCCACTACTCCGCACTCACAGGCTAAAGTCTCAGTCTAAATACTAACTCCCCACCAGGTCTGCCTCACCGAGATGCACCTACTGTGCTTTTCTAGACTGACTGTAAAAAGATGGGAATAACCTGAGAAGTAATAGTCACAAAAACCTTCCATGTAAACAAAACGGACATCTCTATCATGTGCACAATTAGTTTTGAGCAAGGGGAAGAGTAACAGCTTTTCCATCACACGTCGCCCCTAGATTCACTTAAGTCACTACGCACGTCCCCTCAGGGACAGACAGTAGTTAGAAAGTGGCTCCCACCACAGTAAGCAGAGACAGAATCGCTCCATCACGTGGCTCAAACTGCAGTCAAGACGGAAGGACTAAATCAACCCACTACTGGTTGGTAGTGGGTGGCAGCTGACCACATCCCTCACATCCCCCGTCAATCACACCCACATCTGATGCCTCAGACACCAGAGGCTACTCAAGCAGAGAGCACACATTTCTCCGTGCCTATATTCAAATATACACCAAGTTTCAGGCTAAGTTACACGCAGAGGCACGACTCCCACCTCTCCCAGCAGAAGCAGCACATTGCCCTGTCACATTATGCGACAAAGAAACTCAGCAGCTGCTCCCAGTCACACCAGGACCCATCTGTCTGGGATAACGGTAAGGACAAAGATAAAAGAAAAGGTAAAAAAGCTAGCAACTTAGTGCAGCTTTATCTGGGACTAAATACGTGGTAAGTCTGAGCGATTGGAGCCACTTTCCCTTGTGAAGTTGTATTCAGCATCGCAGGATCGCTACATGATAAAGGCAATAACTCCCTTTAAGTGCACAACAAAAAAATCACTCGAAAAATAGTCAGCCTAGAAACATTTCCTGAAGGAACTGTTTGTAAACTGTATCCTGGGCAAATGTTGGTAGATGTTTTAGCAAATGAGTATTACGAAAAATTTAATTGTTCTCTAAGAGCTGCTGAATTTTAAGATTAAATTTAAGTCAGTGAAGCATGAAAGACAGGAATTGTAAATTTAGCTTAAGTACTGTAGCTCCATGGCATCTTCACCAAGGAAGAGATGCACAAACACTCACGGTGGCTCCACGTTCCCAAAGAAAAGAAAGGGAATAGCCCTATTAAGGGGAGGGGGAGAAGTACCCATACCTTAAATCTGTCCAGTTGTACCAGATGTTAAATAGGAATGGATCTTTGCTCTGAGAAGGTCTCCAGTTTTACAACCTAGGCTTTCCAAACATGGACCATATTTGTCACTAATGCAATTCTTAATTGAAACAGATTAACTTTAACCAGTTAAATTTGACCAATTTAATAGCTGTCTACATAGAAACGCAGTACTAACCTTAAGTGAAATCGATGATGCTGGTTTGCAAGCCATCACCTCTTACGGTGCGTCAGGCCTCACTGTGTCTTTGGCAGGCAGCTGTCTGACCCTCAGACAGGAACGGACTTGTCAGCCTTTGCACCACAGACACTGTGTTCATAAATACACAGCAACACCATGTGCAGTGATTCGGTCCCTGATTGCGGTGCCAGCCAATGTCATTACGGGCCTTTTAAAGCTGAGAGTCCCCATTCAATGTCTTTTTTTCACTCTGTACCTACAGACGTACTTGTCAGACTGAGTGCTTATTAAGAAGTATTTGCCCACTGAACTAATCAGTGGCATTTGTTTTCACATTGCACATTCCTGCATGGCCAAGAAATGGAGTGGCTAGAAAAGATTCCAAGGGCTTCCATGTGCCAAGAGTTAAGTGCTTCATGGGAAACCCTTACATTAGGAAAGTTGTGCTCCTCCTTTCACTCTGACCTGAGCCGGAACACACCATGTGGCTTCCAGTTCTTATTTTATACATATAGGCATATGTATGCATATGTCTTCTTCAACACAGGTTAATAACTGCTAGAACACAGGATTCAGCGTAACTCCTAACATCAGGATTCAGCATACTTACTGTCCTGAGGCCGTAATTCCTGACTTCACCAAATGGCAGAATTGCTCAGCAGCTCACAGGAACTTTGCTTCAAACTGCATACCTAAACCTTCAAGCTCAGATTCCAACTAATTCTCAAGCTGGATGCATACTACACTTAATTTAGGACAGAAGTGGCCCATTCAAGCAATAGTTTATCACACATACGTCGTGTTTTTCACTTACAGGATTTTGGTTTTAACTCTCAATCTCAGGCCAGCTCCTGTCACCCATGAGCATGAAGTCTTACCTGTGCTGGGAAGAACTGCTGTGGGATCAGTGCACAGTATTTTGTTTCTTAAAATGCTTCAAAAACTTTCAGACTAGAACACTAACAATTTTTACATATCTTTTAGATACTTTCTGAACACTTGTTTCATTATGCTTCTGTATGAAACAGACACTTCCAGGGCATCCAAAGATTTGTTCTGCAAGTGAAGGAAAAAAAATTGAGGTTGCAGTGCAACCTTCAGCATATAAATCTAGGTTTGTGAAAATCCTATTTTGAAATATTCATGTCACCACCTAAAGAAATGTCTATAGCTTAGTCATTAAGCGTTCTCCAACAGCTCTCCAAACAGGGTAAAATGCCATGTGAAAAACGGCATATACCAAAAGTGGACCTTTTTGCAGTGAGAATCAAAGGTCGGTTTTAGAAGAGCTCAGGACTAACTGTTCCAAGAGACATGAGGCTTTTAATTCTTATGAAGGGATTAAATTCACACACGTGGCCCACTGGCTGAACCCTGCAGCATTATTTCACCATAACAGAATGATGCATTCCTATCAGGTTATCAGTAAGTTTAAGTTTACTGAGCTGTGTACTTCTCCGCTTTCACACAGTTTTATGCAGCAACATTTGTTTCATGCCAAGACAGCGGAGAGTGAAACTAGGCTTAGATCCACCTTGATTTACACCGGTTCTTTAACTCATGACCCTGAACACAGTTTGCATCTGTTTGTATTTTCACTGCACTTCAGTAAAGGACAGCAGTTTTCTGTGATGGAGCTACATCTCCACAGCAGGACTCTCCAGCCCCTCGCTTCTCATCCACCTTTCTATTTCAATGCAGTTTCAAGCATTAATTCACCCAACACTGAAGACATCTGTTTGTGACCTGAAGACAAATCTCTGGACAGAAAAAGAGAAGTCCTCTTAAAAAACTTACACTTTTTGTACCACACAGATACTGAAAGCATCGGTCTGGCACAGATGTGAACTAAGAGAGATACACAACAGATTGTCTCTACGGCAGTCCTCATGCAGCAACGATGCTGAGAAAAGTTGATCCTTCGCTGCGACTTCTGCATCACCATTATTCCATTCCACATTCGGCTAGAGAGGATTTCTTACAACCTCTCTTTGAACACACAGTACTAAGAAGACAGAAGAGACGCAGCGCATTGAAGGCTTTCCCTTTTCAGCGAGCTGTAACATGAAGGTGGTAAGTATCTAGCAAATGCTTGTATTCAAAAGCCTGTAAACTTAGAGCCATCAGAAGGTAAGAGATCTTCTAAAGCTACAAAAAGAGAACTTCAAAATCATACAGTGCAAGATGCACATACTTGTCCAAATTATCTTTGTGCTTAAACCTTGAAGCGCAGCTAGCTGCTCCTTACAGGGGTCTGGTCCAACACCAACCAAAGGAGTGCACTTGAGACCAACTGAGTAAATGATCAACAGTTAGGAAGTGACCTCTTTTTCCACCTTAAGATGTTAGTTTAGAAAACAGTATTTACCCATGTGAAGTGCCATTACCCTATCCGTTGGTGGGAAGATTACAAACCCATTTCTGCTGTACCTGTTGTGCCTAAGGTGTATGTTTAATTGCCTAACGTGACAGAAAGGCTACACTTCCTAGACTGCAAGGTTTTGTTCTGGATTTTGAAGATAAAGTTCATTTTATTGTTGAATCTAATGAGATCTGGAAAAAGTAGTCAGAAGTGAAAGTTTACTTCTGTAGTTGCTGAGCAATGGGCTGGTACATCAGCTGACCGATCATTTCATATAGGACTTTTCCTCTCAAACATCATGATGTTTTCAGCAGATTTCCCAGCTGAAGGTAAAACCCCTCTGGCTCTCCTCTTCCAGTTTTGCAACTCAAATTATTTAATGACATTTGGAATACATGAGACATTCCAAAGAGTTCTATCATTTCTGCTCAAAATGTTTAAAAGAATCTGGCAGCTTTCCCAAGCAGCAGCATCCATTTCAGCGGGCAGGGCACATTACCAGGCAGCATCTAATAACAGGGCTCCGCTGAAGCCACTGATCTAGATTAAACGGACATTCCCAGGTAATTCCTGCGGAAATCATAGAACAAACATTGCCTGGCCTTTCAAAACAGTGATTCACCCTTAGGGCGCAGCCGCCTCTACAATAGCTAAAGCAAGGATTTTGGTTTTACACGTAAGACCTTCCACGATCCTCAGACTGCAGCAGTGCAAAAATGGCATTCAGCCACGAGGTCACCTGTAGCAGGACAAAGCTCCCCTAACATCAGAGGGGTATTCAAAAGGGGTCGTCAAAGTGCTATGGTGGATCAAGGATAAAGACACTCAGTCATGGAAAGCCAGGGCCTGATTATTTTGCTTTATTCACCTGCACAGAGAGAACCAACTGGAGAATATTTACCTAAGTTAGTTTTGTCCAGGTCACCTGATGGTCCTGATCTAGGCCACTGTACATCACAGAAAACATGAGGTGAAACTTTCTCTGAATCTGAAATGCCCTAGCTTCGCCATTCCCACACACACCCCCCAAGAAAATAAGTTAGCTTAACTTTATTCCAGACCATTTCCAGGCATTTGCACACTGCTTTAAGGCAGCTGCAGATAAGCAGCCATGTAACACCATATCAGTTTTATTTCTTTCCTGGGAGGAGCTCTCAGTTTCACAGTAACAGGCCTGAAGGCCCCCCCTGCTCCTCCATGCTGTCCCAACATGCTGTTCTCTTAAACCACAAAGGGCCATTATCGCTGTCACCATGAAAAGGCAGCTGCACCACTGACTGGAAGGCTGCCCTATGCAAGTGTTAATCGAGCGCAGTTCAGGTACAACCCCATCTGCACCCAGTACTGTTCAATATCTCTGTTAGTGATTTGGACACTGGCAGTAATGCAAACACAGGCATTTTGTGGAAGACATCACATCGAAAGGAGATGCAGGTACCTGGCAGACAGACCTGGAGCGCTCCTTGCCCTCCCGTCTGAATAAAGACATTGTATTCCCTCCCATTACCAAAATTCTCAATTTCCCTCCTTCCCCGTTTTCCAGGGCAGGGGGAAAAGCAGCATGAGCAGGACAGGTGTCCTTCTACAGCAGCCCTTTGTCTTGGCTGCTTTTTTGGTATAAATTCCTCTGCTTGAAATTCCTCTGAGCGCTGCAGCAGAGGTGAACCATACACGCTGCAGCAGGAGCAACAGCCCCCCTGCAGCATACTCTCCTCACCCTCTCCAAAACCGAGATTTCCAGCTCAATGGATTCCCCCAAATAAGCAGCATCAGACTGCTGGAAGACCCCACTTTGGGAGCCAGGGGTGCAGACTGCACACTCCAAGATCAGCACCCGCTTGCAGGATGACTGGTTAAGGCACATCTTTACTGTTAATGCTGCGTTCAGAGGAAGCCATGACGACTCCAGCCCTCGGAGAGTATTATACCGTTCTGCGGGACATCCCACAGATCAGCATCTCCAACAGCTTATAGGGTTGACATATTCCAGCAGTTTCTCAAAAACATGTAAATATTTTGCCACTCAACTCCCCATTTGCTCTTGAAAGTGCAATATACGAGTAGAAATATTTCTGTATCTAAAAACAACAGAATAACAAAGGGTATAAAAAGCTTTCAAGAATAATGAAATTAGAAAACAGAAAAGAAGAACTAAGCCCAAGGCTTAGACTGGATTAATTCAACGAATTCTCTTCCATGTTTAGTCAATATTTTAACATGAAAATGGAGCCTCGTTTAATTTTTAGATGCAGACCTGGCTCAGCCTGGCAAGACCTCAAAGCCTGTATCTAAATTTTGCAGCTAGCATCAATTGCTCTGGGAAGTAAGGAAAAGGATAACTAGCATGAGACTGGCATCCACATTTTGTAGCCCTCTTCTGCTTGAAATTATTCCAGCACTTAAAAAACCCCAACCTTCTTCCAATAGCTTAATTTTGCAAGTATAATTGCATGTGGTTGTTGATACTAATTATCCCTTTCTGATTCCCATGGCAATTCCTTTTCAAAAATTGCAGCAGCAGAGACTATAAAAGCAGTAGGATGTGCACAGAGTCTACCCACCAAAAAAGCCATAAATAACAAACGGACTACCCACTGCAACTTTACTGCTGTGCTGTTGTAGTGATTGGAAAGAGAGGGGGTTTTGGGGTTTTTTAAGGAAAGGTAAATAATTCTGCACCAAACTCTCTTCTTCAGTTTTACCCAATTTGGGGATAGTTACGTATTTTTGTCAGATTAAATTTTTTTTTTCCTCCTACAGACTATTTCGTCCTTCATCAGCTTGTGCTGGACTTCTGCAATCCTGATTTCTTTGATAAAAGTCAACAGTCTGACACAACGCTCACCTTTTGTCTCATTACATAATGAAGAGCCATTATGAGTCCTTTCTCTTTCAGCCATAAGTAGCTGCAGGTAATAAGCGAGCCATCAGTTCTATACCCTTATGTCAAACAAATGACATCCGGCCACACTGCACTATAATTGGTGGTGGTTTTCTACAATATTAAATCTAGAAGCTTCACTAGAGCTACTATTCACTTACTCAAAGCAGATAAAAGATACTGCACAGTATTATACAGTAATGCTAAATCATTTCAAAAAAACAAATTTACCCACCCATGCTCACTGCTGTACATATTCCTACTAAGGTAATGAGCTGATAAACAAGCAACAGGCAAGGCAACACTGCTAGGACCTAATAGTTCTTTCCACATCAACTACTACAATTAAACAACCACTCAGTAAGAAAACATTTGAATAGTACTTAGAGACAGACAATAAGGAGTACTGTGAAGCATTGGAATGGCATGGTCGTTATCCAGTGCTTGTAGAGAACATTTAGAAATGCTACACCGAAAAAGGAAACTTTAATTCATTATGATATATGGGTGTCACGGCTCACTTGCCAGCATGTAAGATGGACGTGGCTAACCAGAGGAATATCAGAAGTCACTTTTCATACAACATAAACTAGAGTTAAAATTTTAGGACAAAATATTAGCTTGAATACATCAACGGTAGGAAAAATAAATCACATCTAAGTAGAACATGGTGTTTTCCTATTCAGGACAAATCACTTCTACATAACACACTTTCCCTTTATCCATGAAAATGAGCGAGCCTACAGAGGGCTCCACACACACCCTCTCTCCCCCAGCACCACTCAGATTTCACATCCTGTGACTCATTTCAGGGCTACTGAAAAGAGGTATAGAAAAACGAAAGCTTGCGCAGATTGCAGAGCTGAGAGATTTATGGAGGGGCCAGCAGGCGAGTGGGGTGGGCCTCATCAGGAAGGGAGGATCAGGGATCTGAGAGGGGAGCACAGGTTTGCTTCAAATTCTATTTGCCCATTTTCACACTCTGTATCAGCAAAGATAAAAGGTTAGTCACACTACAGCATTTACTCCACAATCTTTATTTGCCATTTATTTACTGCCTGCGTTATTTATACTGGCTTAGCACTTGCAAAACGTTGCCACTGCCTCAGAGGCACAAAGAGCGGTATAACCATGCCCATTAACTCCAGCAAGAAGCCCACTCAGCCCATGCTTGGTGTCCCCATATAAAGCATACAAATGAGGCTGGGAGACTGGAAAAAGCAAGTAAAGAAGTGATAGTGAGCCAAAACCATCGTCTGCCATCCAACTTCTGTGCATTTCATACGAGTAAAGCAGTTGCAACCCAGAGTCCACCTTCCAGAGAGGAGAAAAAAAAATTTCCAGAATTTTGAGCTCAAAGATATAGACTAACTGCAGGTTTTTTTCATGCATTTATCTCTACATGTCTCCCTAACTTCTAAGGGATGGTAGTTATTTCTATGTAGGTGGGTTGACTTCAAAAACTTTTTTCACAAAAATGATTATACACTGCTACTTTATTGTATTTAAATCCCTACGAATTGAGTTAGGAACATCTCCAGAAAATTACAGCATTAAATTTTTATACTTCATATTTTAGAAAAAATAAAGACAGCGGGTCCTAAGATCACTTGACTGTGACAAATTGTCTCTTTCTGCTCACTTGAAATTGGCCTGTGAGAATTATCAAATCCCCAGCTTTGTTACTGCTAGAAGAATTGATTTAAAAGTGCACACTGTCATTATATACTTACAGAGAGGTATATTTTAGGGTTATGCAAGTGCTTGATGTGTAATTGGTTCTGTCTTTTTGCTGCATTTTAAGTTTTCTGAGTAGAGAAAACAAAGATTTAAACTGAACAAAAAATGTGAGTAATCTTCACAAATCAACAGTAGAAGGCCTGAGTACAACTCCTAATTAAATGAATGTGACCTTCTTAAAACTGCCAATCCAAATTAATCTCTTATGAAACACAATAGGAATGGCTTTTTTAAAATGTCACTGGTGCCTGTGTTTGCAGGGATCACAGCACAGCACTGTGAACCTCCGGCAGCAAACACACGAATCCCGAGTTTGGGCCATCACAAAAGCAGGTCACTTGCTGTCAGAAAACAACCATGAAACCACAGCAGCACTAGCATGAGGCTTCCGCAAGGTGTTACTGCATTCGTGCCCACGGGGAGGACAACCAAGCCCTCCCACTGAAGGGTGCCCGGCAGCAGTGAGGCTCCAGCACTCCCAGAAGACTCCGGGGTACCTTTCAGTCCCACAGGAGGGATACTTGCCTCAGACACAGCACTAGCAGCGTGGCTCAAAGCGCAGCATCGTATCAATTCTCTTCATGTACAGGTACAAAAGGTGAGATGAACTCCTCACCTGCCCGCTCAGCAGAAACTGGCCTCTCAGACTTTACCGTCAAGCACAAAAGCCTTGCCTGGAGCACAGGCCTGTGTTCGTTACCTCCTTCATTCCTCGCACATCTCCTGCAAAAGTGTCTCGTTGAAGCACTTGTCTCACAACAGGCTTTTAAGCAAGGACCAAGTGTCACTTGTTCCGACCCAGCCTGTCACCTTTCCAAGCAGGTGGCTACTGTGCCGGTGTCTGTGCAGGAGGCTGTTGTACGGGGGTACAGAGATGTGACTTAAATCCATCCCAGAGCAGCAGCCCGCACACCCCTGCTGGTTTTATCCCAGTGTGCTATCTAGGTGCGGCACCTTCCAGAGGGATGGCAGAAATCCTCATTCGACCCGCAGATTCCAAGCCCACAGAGACACAAGCAGACTATCTCCTGCTCAAACTCCCCCAAAATATTTATATTTATAGCTTTGATCAGTCTTAAAAATATTGATTGTGCAAGAAGGGGTATTAACACTCTGTTTAAAGAAAAGAGAGGTTTAAAATCTTGGAAATCAAGGTAAGATTTGGAGGACCTGCAAAGAATGTGTGTCTGAAAATTATTTGTCTAGAAAAAATTCTTTTTCAAGAAAATTCCATACCAAAAAGTGTAGGGGTTGGATGAAGTAGTAAACATACTTCTGTCAAAGTAACTCAATCCTTTCTTAGGAGCTGAGTTGTAAATAAATAGATCAGCGAGTTACAACAGACAGAAGGCGGTTTTGAACACAGACCTTGAGAACTTTATTTCAAGAAATGGTACCTGGGTTAAGATAAGGTGTTACAGAGGTCATTTTACTCCAGAGAAACAACTACTTGATTGTAAGCTACCAAACAAATTCAAATATACTGTAGGATGCAGCATATCCTTACAGCCAACACATGGACCCCGTAAGATTTATCCAGAATGTCATAGACCTGAATAGTGAAATACTGTAATCAAGATAGATTAAAAACAAATTCTGGCATATTTAATACTCTGTGTTGCAGGTTACAGTTACATTACAGCTGTGCTCCAAAGGGAGTGTCAAGAAGTAACATGCACTGTAAAAACAGTTTGCTGGGTGGTCCTTAGTACTTCTCACTGAAGCCTTCCAAGAGCTTCCAAGCATTGAAGCTGCCATCTGAATTTGATAGCCATGCATTACTTCTGACTTACTCAGGGCATTTAACTCTTCTTGGAGGGCCAGCCCTTTTGCTTCCTGCCCCACGAGTTGCACACACCACCCTGGGGACACGGGCAGAAAGCCATCAGAAAGGGCAGCACGGAGGTGGTGCTTTCCCCACGAGTCTGTCACAGACTGACAGAAAAGGTCTGGAGACCCTAGAAGCACAGAGCTTTCGAAGGCAAGCATTGAGCCCTCTAATTAATAATTGTAATTAATTATAATATTGCTTCCCATAAATATTTAAATAAATAACTACTATAATTAAAGCCTTATTAAGTATTTGGTTCTTGACTTTAAGAACACACACAGTAAACTGACATCCCTACCTGTATCTCTCCAGAGATTACAGGGAAGCAGCCATAAGGAGGAATGCTGCATAGTGTAGGAACACTAGTCTGTATCTTCTTTTTCCGACCTGTTATTTGACAGACAAGGGCGTAAACAGTAATTTTCCATGGCACTTCAGCTGCAACAACAACGTATGCAAAACGCTAGTGTAATGGAGTCCTCTTTATGCCAAAAGAGCGTGACAAACCAAGCTAATCGGTTTACTGCAGTTTGACAGTAGCCGGCACGTTTGCTGGGTATTTTAAGGAAATCTATTTACTAGTCCAGCGGGTGCTGCTACACAGAAACCTTCCTGCATGGAGAATGAAAACACCAGGCAGAGAGGCTTTTGGAAAGAAGGATGCCTAGAACAAAGAGCAAGCGAGACCTGCGAAGGCTGAGATGTTTCTGTGTACTTTCCCACTTCCCATCTTGAGAAATGCTGAACCTTTCTGCTGAGCTTCCAAGACGGTATCTGACAAAAAATGCCCCGCAAGTTATCACGTGCTGAAAACAATACCTGTCAAGGTTAAATATGACACCGACGTATTTAGTTTTGTAAACAACACCCCAACAGATTCCCAAAGCTATTTCTGTTCAGCAATGCATTGACAGACTGCATGAATGTGCTTTTCTGGATGCTACAAAACTGCCAGTCTCCTGCATTTATTTCGTTCAGGTCTCACACTTCTAGATGACCACCACCAGCCCCATGTCCCATGCTCTTGAACATACTTTAGGATGCTGCTCACTTTCATTATCACTCTGAGGGGTCCAAATACAATTTGTGAGCAATGAATGTTGAATCCATGATATTCCCTGGCTACAGTAATTGTCAGTCGTACAAGTCAGACCAGAAATTCAGAATCACCTATTGATAGCTAGCATTTTTTTTTGCTAGTTTACATACACATCTTTTCTCAACAGGAACAGCCGGAATCTCATCAGTTGCCAAATAATCATGGAACCCTAGAACGGTTTGGGTTGGAAGGGACCTTAAAGCTCACCCAGTTCCAAAACTCTGCCATGGGCAGGGACACCTTCCATGAGGTCAGGTTGCTCAGTGCTGCTCAGTTCCCACTGTGAATGCAAACCTCTATTTTCAGTTGTTTTCACCCCTCCTCCCTCAAACACCGGCTTTGGCTACTTAGCTGCAGTAACTTCTGTTTTCCTACTGTTGTTGTTTGCTATTTGGAACATGTGCTTTACAGTTTGCATGTCAATTACAGTTATTAGGAATAAATGTGAATTATCCATGTTACACTGCTAGTGCAAAAGTCCGTTTTAAAAGTCTCAGTTTTTTAGTGGCATCAATCACCTCCAACCTGGTAAATTTTCAACAGTCCCCTGATTTATCACCTAACTTTTGAGATTTTTTTCACACTCAGTAGATTTCCTCGTTATGAGTCATAAGCAATTTATTAACCTTAATTATCAAAGTAACACCCAAAGTCTAGTATTGTTATATGTGAATTGACAAAAATGCCCTACATTTTTGATCCATGTAATTAAAGGCATCATAGTCTCCAGTAGGTTTCCCACACAGTTTTCCCAGTTAACGCAACTGTTTAACTCAGACTATTTTCTTTTAGTTCACGTCTTGTTTTCGAAGAGCTTTAATTCCTTTCTATTTCTATTGCCTCCCCAGTCCATAGGAAAACTAGACCTGACATCTTCCTCTAGGACTGACCTCTATCACACAGTTCTAAAAACACTGCCATTCAAAGACAAAGTACTATGTAACAAACAAAAAGCCATTTGCTGAAGAGAACCTATTGAGGAAACTCTCATGGAGGCAGTTTGTGTCAAGGAAAGAGAGAGATTTGTCTCAGAGTTACTGGTTTTGCTACTCTGCCACAAGATTTCCAGGAACTAGCATTTGCCAAGTGGACCTATTCTCTTTCCAAACCCTGTGCCAAGTGCCTTAAATTAGCATATGTAATAATCCCTTTGCAACAAACAGCGACCGGAACAAGAACAGAGTACCCACACGGTATCCTCCCCCAAAACTTCATTTCCTGTCATCATCTGTGGGCTCAAAACACGCTGCCAAAGCCATTAATTAAATGGGTAAATCAATCTGGAGACAAGGATGGAGACTGCAGTGACAGAGGAATAGGGCTGTCATAGCCCGTAGTGCAAATGGGAGCAAGTTGAATCCCTGCCTGCCCTACGAACCAGCTGCTGCACCAGGAGGTAAGGTGCTGGCACTACAGCATCTGGGCACATCGGTGAGAAAAACAGTTGTAAAATGGTTCGAGCAAACAAGAAGTAACTCCACAAAGATGGAGCAGGGTCTTGTCCACATACCTTCAGAACCACAGAACTACATTTCACTTCAGGAAAAATAATAATTCAGATTCAATCTTAGAGGTAGTAAATGCTTCAGTCAGCAAAACCAAAAAGAGCAGAACTGTTGCAACCTGTTATTTTTTTTGTTTTCATTTAAATGAGAAAACAGTTTTCAGAATCTTTACATCATAAATGACTCTGCCCACCCAAAGTATGTCACCCTCCTGAATCACTTACTCAGTCCTGCCCTCCTGCCTCTTCCTCCAAAGCCTGCCCTCCACCAGAGAACAAACTCTTCACTCATTTGCATTAGCTGTACCTTAAGCTCAGGTGGCAGGCTTGACACACTCGCCTCAGTGTAGGAGATAACACCCTGCGGTAGGGCTCCCGTCAGGCAAGCACACGTGCTCGATCACACGGTCGGGCAGGCCGGAGGCAGCGAAGGGAATAGCAATGCCCAGCAAGAGCCCTTTGCATATTCCTGGCTCAACTGTTACCATATTGCTTGTATCTGCATTAGTTACTGCGTGATTAGAAAGGTACATGGAGAATTCTGGATGGTAATCCTTCCACTTTTGTGGAAGCAAAACTCGGGGAAAACGCTTTGCTCACAAGGTGCGGGTTGTGCAGATGTGGCTCAGGCTGTACCTTTTTATGGTCTCATCAAGTAGCCCATGAAGAGGAAGATCCCGTCAGAGTGATGTTACATCTAAACCTCCACAGAGAACAGGATTTTTAAATGAAGGGATCTGACACTCTCACCAGAGCTTAGTGAATCATTCCAAAGGTATGAAAATAAAAAGGGGCTGGGGAAAGCAGTGCCTATTCCTTCCATGGATTTGGTATCAGGAAAAAGTGTAATACATCAGAAGTACATTAGTTATTGAGAAAGACATAATGAGTTGATCAGCGGCATAAAAATAAGATACTGCAGCAGAAATGTTCTCTGCACAAGAGGAAAAAAGGAGGGGAAAAACCTCACTGTAGTATAACGAATGTATCACTCAACACAGAAGAGATTAGCACTGGCAGGGAAAAGAAAAAGGGGGAAAAAAAGAAAGAAATTAGGGACTCCGGCAGGAATACAATGTTCAAAGTGATAAACACTTGGGATACTTATTGTCCCTATTATTCCTGTATCAGTGTGTTTGGCAGAATGCCATGCAAGAAAAGCATATTTAGCACCAAGATCTACACATAAGGAGGGGCGAAAAAAAGAGGGGAAGGGACAGTAAGGATGCCATGAGAGACAAGAACTGTTGGGGGGAAGAAATCTTAAAAGTTGCCTATGAGAAAAACAAAAATAAGCCCTACCCACAGAATTCAAACCATGCTGCTTCTACTGAAACTTCAACAGCAACGTTTCAATTATTCTCAGAGGGAACTGCAATACCAGGATAAGGCTGAACTGTAGTCGGCCTCAGACATTTGACAACATCCTCATGGGGCGAGATTAAAGCGATGTTATCACACGAGCTATGCATCCTCGTTCTTCATTTAAAAAAAATACTTAGGGACACTACCAGAAGCGAGCACTGGTGATTGTTAAATGAAGCTACTTGGAATTCCAGCCAAAATTCTCAGTGCATCAGTTGGAAACTCATGAACTGCTTTAAATACCTAGCAGGGGTGCTGTCTCATGTGGAGGCATGAGCGCGTCTGTAACCTAGTTTCTGTGATGGGCAATTTTGTGGCAGTCACAGTTTTCTGAGGGTATCTACTGTAGGAACAAAAAAAAAAATCGTAACAAGATTTACACATCTGACTTTGTAGCTGTATTTTGCTGTAGCCATCGAGAAATATGAAACCCAGCCACTTAAAGTATCACAGAAATGGCTGCAGAATTAAAGTTAGGTAAAGCGTCATGAGCGCATGCTAATTTGTCAGTGCATCACCACACACAACCTTTGTACAAAATAAAGCTCTTCTCCAAACTGCACTGCAACATAAAAAGGACATGCATCTTTACAAAAAAGGAACAGCAGTAAGAACATGGTCAGATTAAATCATGCTTTTTCAACGTCTTACGAATAGCCTTAGGCATGATTTACCCATCTACTGCTTAGCGATATGAAAGGATGGCTTGGAAATTCCTCAGACTAGATACAGACACCAGCACCGGTCAGGTGATGTTCAGAGGCTACTTAAAACCCTTCTGCATCTCATGAGGGAAATCAATAATTTTTAAGGGTCACTGTATGAATAAATTGGACTTGACAAATTCTTCCATGGCACTCCTATTTCCTACAATTAATGACAATTCTGATAAAAAGTGGCATGGCTTTATTGCAAAAAATAATTTCCATTTCAGTCCAAGCAAGGTGCATTACCAACCTAGCAAAACTAATTAATTTTGCTCCAAGCATTCTTTCCAGAGATGCCTGTTTTGAGCAATTTTCATTTTAATGAACCAGCTCCAAGCAGAGGAAATGCAGCATTAATGAAAGGAAATCTACTTGCTTTTTGTTTTGTGTTGGCTTTAAGATGGGTTGTCTCAATTTAATTCAGTTTTGGTGGCTGTGTGCCTCTTGAGATGTGAAGGGTGCTGCTAGGAGTGCCTACTTCATTGCATCCCTTCCCCTTAAAAGGGAAACCAGCCAATTCAGTTACCTTACAGCCAGTAAGACCACCTTATAAATAACAGTAAGTATTAGCCCTCGAGGCTACCATAATCAGGAGAAAACAAGAAGAGCATCTGGGAGAAGATGCAAACAGAAAGGGTAGCAACTGTTCCCCTTCAAGTATGTCTGCATCAGCAAAAGGGCATCTCCTCTCTCACAGCCTTCTCCAGTGAAGGAAACGTTACAGAAATCCTGCTCCAGGTGCTACCAAGATCTACCTTTACACTGAAATCTCACAGCTGGTTTTGCCCCTGCCATCTTAGAGGGAGGCAGTGGAAGAGCTTTGAACCAAGTCAAACAAGCTGAACTCCTATGAGTACAGACCGAGTGTCCCATGAGTCCCATGAGAAACATTTGAAACTTTGCTAGATCTAGGTCAAAGTACTCGTGGTCTGGGCTGCGGGCTTCCACTTGAGTGTGAGGGTACTGATGCACCCAGATACCTCCACCTAAGTATTGCTGGGTACCGAATGACATCTTGTGATACTCCTGGTAATGAAGGTCTGAAAAAGAAAGGTCTATGAGATGGACCAAAGAGGTGTCTTCCACAAGAGTTTACAGTACTGGGTGTCACACAGGTTCTCTCTTTTGTGTAGACATCAGAGGATCCTATCTACCATTGCAAGTGGACAAAACTTTTACTGGGGATGCCTCAGACATCAGGCAACCTGCATGATCAATGCCTTAAAATTAATCTCTGTGCTGAAGAGAGATCTTCATCTCAAAAAGAAATCCCCAATTTACTCAAGTTGAAGTAATTGTAACAAGGAGAAAGAGCTCTATAATACACTGAAATGAAAATTCACAGAAGACTAACTTTCTCCCTCTCGAGAGCACTTCCAGAAAGACATTTAGTTATTACTGAAGCTCAAGAGAAGTACTTGTAATAGGATGAAAATGAAAGTATGCAAACTCTTCAGACCTCCTTTCAACTTCCCTGCGGTGGCAGAGTCAATACCAGTAGATTTAGTGTTTAGAGGTATTGCTGGCTAAAATTACACAGCAGGTTTATATAATGAAGAGTTAGAGCCACAACGCAGATAAGTCACCTCTCCTCTAACTTTTCCTCCCAAGAAAGAGCCAGAAGCAAAAATGCCTTTTTGGCATTGCCACCTTAGCAAACATTGTGCAGTGACACCCAGAATCACACAGGGCACATTACGAAATAGCGATGTCCTGTTATATACCGAGAGAGTAGCTTGGCCTCAACCCAGACTCCACAGCAACTCCTTGGTGACTGTCCACTTTCTACTAGAATTACAAGTAAATGAAAGAATGAAGAATAGACAGGGGGAAAAAAGCCTTCCCTAGGTACTGGTGACAGCCCAGTCGTCACTCTCTCTCAGCTTAGCTCTGCTTCGTACACCCTGACTGACAGACTGCCGTACCAGGCTAGCGGCTACTTCATGGTTTCTGTTGGAGCAGTAGACTAACAGCCAAATCTAGGAACTATTAATTATTAGCCTCAACAACTATTTTCCAACTGCTTTCTTAGAGAAATAAAGGTATGCAATCACTCCATCATATCCCTGCCCTTTCCCCACTACATTTTCAACTGATTTCAGCCAATTTGAGACACAGATGGAAGTTTGCAACTGTTGCTTAGCACCTTTGTACCCTGAAAGCTCTTCTGAAAGAGCTGCTTCCTGAACTGCACAGCTTTAGCAGCAGGAAGACTGGAAGAATGCAAAAATGGGAAGAATCAACACAGGAGACCTGTTGAGGAACCTATGTGGTTTCCAGCTGTCAGCCCAAAGCAACATTAAGTTACAAGCCCTAGTTTCTACCCTTTGCAGAAGAGGCAGTAGGATACAGCCCCAGACCATAGCTGGCACAGACAGGCAGGCAGAGAGTGAGGGAGTTCAGGCAATGGGTGCTACATCAGATTTAAACTGCTATGAAGTTGTTACCAGGAAGAGAAATGCACTGCCAGGTTGGAATCTGAATAATTAGTGGTTTGGGTGAGCGTGTCATGTTCGCCTACCTCAGCCCTCCGGTCCTGTTCCCCAAGAGCTTTGGTTTAACCTGCAGCAGTTACTCTGGTTTGTTGCTTTTGACATTACGGATGCTGTTTAGAGGTTACCAAAATCCTGCTACGAATATACACAACACCTCGAGTTTTTATGAAAATCCTTCTCTCTTTTAGAGTGTTTATTCAGGGCAGCTGGGAGAGTTCCCTTCAGAATACAACAAATGCATGTTTCTGCAGAAATAAATTACTACCTAATGATTTCATCATCCAAACTGCTACACCTAAATGAGTGGCTATATGTATGCTGAATTCAGATAGATTTCTATTTATACAGCATTTATTTATGTCTGAGATGCATTTAAATATAAATTGCAGTACCTAATGCCAAGTTTTATAACATGTCATTCACAATCCATTAAGTCTTTTATTACATGTATTGTAGAAGAGAGAAATTTATAGGCCCCATTTATAGTATTAATAAGGAATGATGAAACCACACTAAAGATGTATTGCTTTTTGGTTTATGTGGAAGTTTACTGTTAAAGCACAGTTACAAGGCATGTTTTAATGTTTTATTATCATAAATCAGAGGTGATCCGAGTCTGTAACGTATGTAAAAATTAAAAGAACCACTCCTAAAACAATATCGGTCTACATATTCAGGCACAAAACCAGCACATTCTCAGTTGCTTTCTAAGTTGTAGCAGCATGTGAAAATAAATATTGATTTGTTCATTTAAAAGCACTTACCAGGTGCTTCACCACAGAACGTTTCAAAGAAATACTTAACTTTGTTTGAAAATTTGGAAAAACCCACCCACACAAAATTTATTCCTTCCATCCTTTTTAAACTTCCTAGGTCATCCCTCAGCTAATATGTTTCTTTTCCCACACTTTCTGCCTGTTGAAGTCTGGAATCAGCAGGGAAGTAAAGGCCTTCCTCTTTACCTTTTTCTTAACTTACCTCTCAAAATTTCATTTCCTGTTACTGGCTAGGAAAAGATCAGATGTTTGGGAAAAATATTTTCCTTATTTCTACTGTTAGCCTCTCCTGAGGACAGTGTATCTCCACACTTGCTCAGTACTCCCACTTGCCAGACAAGCAAAGAAGAGAGGAAGACAATATACTTTGCACACATATGGGGGAAAAGGTCATTGCTTTACAGAAAAAAAAAATTCAAAAGCAACCAAAGCCAATTAAGACTTTCAAAAAAATATTGCCATGGGTTTTGATGATTTCCCTCTAACCAAAACCCTGGGGAAGGGGAAGGAGGGAAGAGAAAAGGATGTGTTCTCATCAGTTCAGGGTTTGATCTGCGTAGTTGTTACTCTCCTCTCGAGTAGCTCTGAATCACAGAATCACAGAATGGTTAGGGTTGGAAGGGACCTTAAAGACCATCTAGTTCTAACCCCCCTGCCATGGGCAGGGACACTTTTCACTAGACCAGGTTGCTCAAAGCATCGTTCAGCCTGGCCCTGAAGACAGCCAGGGATGAGGCAGAATTCTAGGTCTGTGTCTTGCCAGCCCTTCCCAGAGGCCTTCACATTCATCAGTTCTCAGCCAATCTCTGTTTAGCTGCTGTTACTTCAAACAACACATGCCTTACCAAAATTTCAAGCACAGCATATGTGACCAGGTCATTACAGAAGTCTCCGATATCTAATTACTATCTCATGTATAATCACTGGTTGGCTGTGTGTGGGAAACAGACACCAAAAGAGTAACTGATGGCATTCCCTATAAGCCTGTGTTTTCTATCCCTCTAACACTTGAGCCTCTCTCACGTGGACAGCAGGTTTACAGACAGCATTGCCCTGAAGAAAAATACTCCATCCCATATCACAGAGGGAAAACACGATGCAGAAGTAACTTGCTCCAAGGAAACACAGTCTCTGTGACACAGCAATGCGAATGCTGACCCCTGGAGCACTATTTTATACTAATGCACAGAAACCTACCACTGCTTACTTAGAGATTCAAAAGGAAAGTGGGCAACCCTGAAAGATCATGAGACAGAAATCCTAGTATTTCAAATGTTACAGTTTTAAGATTCTTTAAAGGTGTTAAAGTAATTTCCCTAATAAAAATGATTTGAAGATAAGACTCCAATAAGTCTGTGATGCGAAAACATTAAACCACACATCTGTGAATTGCAATCTTTTTTTTTTTTTTAAAAAGCATGAATCTTCCTTTCACTAAGTGAAAGCAGGTAAAGGCAGGCACAGGAAGGCTAAGCAAGCTCCCAATTTTACAGCAAAGTAAGTAAAACAACAGAAAAAGCACCAAAGTCCCAGTTCTTAGGGGTACACACTAAGCAAAAAAAAAACCCCTAGCCTTCCTTCAGCTTACCTACCAGATCTGAGTGGTGTACACCAGTGATACTAATGCAGATTTTGCAGATCAATTTGGAAGGTAGAGAACTTTATCGAGATCATTTTCTTTTCCAGCTTGTCATGTACATCCTATATTTACACAGTAACAGACAGCATTTATTTTAAGTAAAGACAATTACCGCTTACAAAGAGATTATTATATGGAAATATATGAGTATCTCTGTATTGGTACCATTATGATAGCTATTTCAGCTTACCCCATTAATTCTACCTTCCTTAACAAATTCTTAACAAATTCCATTTGTTACCCTCAGGTTTTAATATCTGCACTGGGCTGGTATTTTAAATTCCTTTGTTCAGTCTACTTCCTCTGTGTCACAAGATCTCTTCTGATTTATTTCCTCTCATCCTAAATTCTTGAAATTCATTAGAAGTCCAGGCTACCCAGCCATGTACTCACACTGATCTGCCTAGAGAGAGGGCTAAAACACAATTTAATCCTTTTCTGGGATGCATCTAACGAGTAGCCTGCTTCCTAAATAACAGCATACAAGAAGAAAAAGCAATTTCAAAGGCGGAAGAACATACAAAACATCATCCACACAGCAAAAAGCAAATAGTTTGGTTCACTGGTTGCATCTCAATTTCCTATGTGCACCCTTCCAAACTGGGATGCTACAAAGCAGAGGGATGAACGCTCTGGAAGTGAGCTGCTTTCCTCTCTAGGTCCATGCAAGGTGCATCATGCTCTGGCAGTGATTTGTTTTCTCTCCTTCATTCCCCTCTGGCAGTGAGTATGGTGTATGCAGTACAGATTGCACAACCTGCATCATCCCAAACAGCTGCAGCTCACTTTGTGCTTGAGGCCAGTGCCTATAATCACAAAGGCTTAAATAAACATGCCCCCTGTGCACCTCATTAAATTCATAACATACAGCACACTAGCTATGCTCTTCTGGCTAAGGAGTGGCTGCAAAAGGTAGTAACAGAAAACGCACATTAACCTCTTTGCCCTTGCTGATCTAGCAGTCCCGTACTTTGAACCGTGGTCAAGCCCACCATCTTTCCCCAGGGAAAAAGTGTGAAAAGCCTGACCTTCCTGCAGAATACACCCCCAGGAGCCAGCAGGGGAGTCTTCTTGGGGCAAGGTTTTTATCATCCTTTTGCAGTAAAAAAGTGCCAGAAGACAAGCTACTGAAATTCACAGTGCAACTCTAACTTTATGAGACCAGCTTCTTTCCTACCCAGAACACATCATCCCAGGCACAGAAAAGAAAATGGATGCCAAGGATCAAACCCTACAGTGGCATTCCTAGTTGAGTCAGAGCTCAGGAAAAAATCAGGCAGGAACGATTTCTCATGAGGTATGCATTAAACCTGCGCAGCACCAACAGCACTGCGATCATTCAAATATCAGAGCAAAAGGGGTGTAATTAGAAGTATGTTTCTTCCACAGCTATTGCCATGGTCATGTTCAATGCTTTCTCTAGCTTAAATGAGAAAAAGGCAGTGTTAACAGGAATCACATCAGGGAAATGGAGAAAATACCAACCTGATTCAGAAAGCAAGGCAGAAAAACCCCGTAGAGGGAAACGACAAACGTTCTCTCTTGCCACACTCTCACTGAGGACCTTCATGCCACTAGAATTATTATCAATGTATAGAATAAAATGAGACTCAGGTCAAAAAGTTCTTTCCCTTTCCACCACTGGTGTCAGGACAAGAGGCAAGTCTTGGACAAAAATAAGTGTGCTATTTTACAAGACTCTCACTAACATTGCATAGGAACTCTCATGTTTTTCCACTCTAAAAAGGGAAAATATTCATCCACTCCCTTGGGTCCATTAGGATATAGATGAAACTGTTAATAAAAGATTTTAGGTTTCTTGAAAGGAATTCTAACTAAAAATTCTGCTTCAAAAACTTACTCTTCTGGAAGGCTCCAGGAGCACAAACAAACTGTAATGGGGATCACAGAAAGCCTCCTGGGAATATCCTCTATACATCAACAGGCTCTCAACCAATCCTGCTGCTACAGGAAGAGATCTAACATAAGGAATAGTAAGAAGAAAGGGGAAAGATGAAGTAATACCTACTCTGTAGCTATCTTCTGCCTTGGTGAGCCCTGGAAAACCAAGCAGAAGTAACTGCAGAAACAGTCTCACCAGCATTTCAGATGCAATGTATTCAGAGCTGTGATTGTAGCCATGCAGGTTTTTGAGTGCGAGTAGTCTCAATATTGTGATTAGAAATGCATGCCTAAGTACTGGTCCAGCTCTACAGGAAAAGCAGCTTGCAGGAAAATTAGCATTGAGGCAGCTGGGCACACCTCTATTAACAGCATCTCTATTCATTTTAATTTCATATTCACTATTTAAAAAGCTCCTAACATCCACCAACAGAAGCGGGAATAATGGCTTCATCTAGCTGTTCAGAGAATGTCTGACACAAGCACTAGAGAGATGAGAGTCCCATGCTCCCCTCTGGGACCCCCATGATCTCCTCTGGGACCTGTCAGGACAGAGTCCCAGGCCAACAGCCAGCTAGCTGTTCTGCACACTAAACGAGACTCTCCTATTTTAACTCCTCTTCTGCAGCATTTTAGTTTTACTTCTTCCAATTAAACTATTTAATTTTGAGGCCGTGTTAATGAGATCCTTTCCTGAACCCGTGCAGCATTCTCAGGGGTCTGTCCTATCCTTTAAGGATCCCCCTTGCTGGTCATTACCCTCCAAGTTGCACATGAATGAGATCTCCTGCAGTTGCAGAAGCATACTTGTTCCCCTGAGCACAACTGGCCTATTTACTAACTTAAAAAAAGCCCCAACAACCGAACACCTAAGCATCTCCTGGGTGGCAGCCACCTACTCATACACTAGGCAAGCTCCTTCATTTTCCTCATGTGTCACATAACAGGGGGCTGGAGGTCAAGTGGGCAATCCCAACGTTAGGTGCCATTTGTTGGTGACTACACCATTTATAATACTCAACATTTTTTGGTTGCTTCTAAGCTTTCATTTATGCAATTTAAAATACATAAGCACTTAAATCCCAGCCTCCTGAGCCCTCAGTACTGTCAACAGAACTCCTTCGGTTTTCTTAAGTAGCTGCACATTGGTGGGAGGCATTTACTGGTACCTAAATGTCCTTGGCTGTTTGAAACTGTGTAAGGACTAGAAGCGCTAAGAAAAACCTAATTCTGTCTGAGCAGATCTCAACGCCCTTCTCACGCCCTGCAGCCCTCACCATGACTGCTTTTCCTGGTTTATGGAGGGGGCCAGGGATCACGCTTCAGACAACTACCTAGCTGGCCAGCAGCCTGGGTGCCTCAGACAACCACGTTAAATAAATATTGAAGGGAGAGGGCAGGGGGAGGAGGAGGAGAAAAAAAACAACTGTAAATTTTTATTTTTCTGTAATGTTATACATATTGGCTTCTATTCAGAAAACACTTTGAAACACCTAGTGTTCTCTCCACTAACTATTAAGCCCCCCCAAAAAGATTTCAGCTTTTGCCCTTGCAGCAAGTCCTTTTTATTCTGGTTATTCTGCCTTTATTGATGAAAAATGTACAGCCAACTATCAAAAAATTACTACCCAAAGTATATTACTTGTGTCACCAGAGACATAGTTCAGAGCTCTCTCTTATCTCCTCCTGGTTTCATTGCTTTCTGGATGCACATTTAAGCCTGTCCCTGAGTCAGACTACTGACACTGGTGTTATCGGTACTTTCTGAAGAGCTGTTGTGATATCTGTCCAGACTGCATTGATTCAGGGATGTCTGGACTTGAACATGATTACATTAAGGCAGATAATGGTCTTAATGAGGAACAGATTTTATTGCTTTGGGCATTTCTTTCCCTTCCCTATCTCCTCACAAGGCAGGATGTGCATTTCATTTACCTTTTACCGAAAAGTAACAAATTTATTTTTTAATTGAAATGTGGTTTAAATCTATAGAAAAATGTTGAAGGGTTAAAAAGACATTTGCTAAAAATAGATTGAGTCCACATTTTAAGTAATGGACAATTAGCATGGCTATGGATGACAGATTTGTTTTCTGTCTCTTCAAAAAGCAAATAAAAATCACAGAAAGTACATGATGAAAATACGTAAATACGAACACAATCAAAATAGTGATCTTGCAGTTAAAAGCATTTCGAAGCCTATGGTGCTCCTGTCTAAGGAGTAGACAAAATTACTGTTCTTAGGATATTATCTGAAAAATTACCACTTGACAATCTATTAGCTATTTTGCTCTTTAATCTAGCATTATGCATGTTACCTTTTGCAAAACATCATTTGCATATGCAAATGAAATTTTTAACCTCAGAGACAGGAAAATCTGCATCTCCAATTTAAAAATGTAGGGAATTATTCATTGGCCAATGCAGAGTAGGCATGGAAGGAAAGGAAAGAACCGTGTAATTGCTTCCCAAGTCACACCTTCTAAATAAAACAAAAGAAATCCCAAACCGATAGTGAATCAATCAGGTTCAGGCACTGGAAGCACTGAAGTAATTTTTGGAATAGTGTAAGCCCATGGCTTGTAAGGTCCCACTCGTTCCATATTTAAGAACAGATGTGCATGTGCATACAGAATATGTTTTCCAATAATATGTGCTGATAAAGTTCATAATTATATGAAATTAACAAATACCCTTCTATAACTTTTTCCTATCAAAAATTAGAAAACATACTATTGCAACTTTATGCTCCATGAAGAAAAATCCCCATACTTTTGCTTTCAGACAAACAGAACTTATTCTTGACCGATAACAGACTGAAAATACTGTGTATTAGGCAAATTAGTGTAACAATGCCCATAGCTAAAATAAGTCAAATGGTAGGAGAAAAACTGTCTTTTGTCACAAACTGAAAAGGCACCGTACACCCCCTGACCTATGTTTAATCTTCACCATAGACAAATATTCCAAAGAAATACTCTTAACAGCACTTCAGTTGCCAAAGAATCTCTCAGGCTTCTCAGCTGCTGTTCACATGTTGCTATTTTCATACCATTTTGGTTTCCACGTGTTGACTACTTCTGTTTAAAAAAAACCAAACCACTCTGAGATTGTAAGAATGGAAATTCTGTTTGAAATTAGTTTTTAAAAGCTTCTTGAGAATTTTTCTGTCTCTTGTTCAGGGACCAAGATGGTAAGTCACCACAGACCATTTTCTAATGCTCTAGTTGCAGACACCCTTGCTGGTATCTGCTATAAACAATATTGCAGAATTTGAAAAGATGACACTCATGTCATATGGGGATAATCTGATATATTACAGCCCATTCCGCAACACAGACATCCTGACTTGGAAGCAGAGAGCCAGTGTCTGATACCTGGAACAACTTCTCTGTCAATGCAATTATCAAAAATGCTTTTCTTTGACCGAACATTTTGGAGTTCACAAATGTGACAACTTTTTGCCATTTAAGGCACATTTAATGCTGTTTAGCTTGCGGACTGGCTTGAATCTCTTCTGCAAAGCCTGCAGTCGCCACCTCACCGGGCTGAGTAGGTAGAGGCTGCAGCACACACTGCTCTGACAGAGCCAGGGACCAGCCCTACCAGCACCACTCCCTCAGCCACAGAGCGCTGTCGAGGGTTTGGCCAGCACCGGATCCATCACCCTGAGCAGGATGCTGTCACACCCTCACCCCACAGCCCAGGGTGCTGCACCAGAGCCACTCCTGGTCTCTCTTTTTCCAGTGATCAGAGGGAGCAGGCAGCAGCCAAATAAATGGCAGCAGCAGTCCCCTCTAAGGCATCACATCCGCAAGGGAAACCCTTTCCATCACAATGCCACCCCACCTAACAGGTAACCATACTCCTGTGGCTGCACCCATCTGTGGTATGTATTAAGGTCTCCAACTTAATCTACTGCCTTTATCTGTACCAGCAGATCCATGAGTGCCCTGTGCAGTTTATTTTGCAGTAATGGAAAATCCTTCGAATAGATAATGAAAACAGAATTTGATTAAGACAGATTTTTAAGGTGCCAGTGGTATTTGTCTTTTTAAGATAGTTTACATTTAATCCTGTTTACATTTAATCTCATTTCAATTATTACTCAGATATCTATTGTAAGATCAGCAGCTAAGCAAAAGAAAAAAAAAAGCCAACACCCAAAAACCGAACCTTTGGTTAAATTTTCTTTACTTCTTACAAATAGTAAAGTATAGAGAGCCCTGCTAAGTTCATTAGGGGTTACACCTATGAATGAAGTGTAGCTCTGGAGACAGTGATCAGCTTCCCAACCAGATCCCCACCACAAGGGTCCTGTTATTAACTTTAGGGATGGTCTGAAAGGGAAGAGTGCCAGCTGCAGTTCCAGGAGCTAGTTGTATGGGCAGTCAAGACAGACCACAGCTCGCTGCCTGGGAAAACTTTGAGCAAACAGTGGAGTACCTTCCCCAACCACCGCTCTCGGTCACCTTCAGCACAGCTGCACTGAACAGAGAGCACAGCCAGCCCCAGTGGAGTCAACAGATAACAAAACAGAGCAGGCTGTAAAATCTGGAGTTTCCCAGAAAACATTACAATTTGCAGAATGTCATCTTGTCCAAAGCAGTTAAAGAGACAGTTGTTGATTGTGGATGAGTTTCAAGTTCTCAAGTCATATAAAATTCCGTGTGCCACCAGTCTCACTCCACAGCATATAGCACGTGGACCTAAACTTGTGCTCAGCGTATTGCTGTGCTTCTAGAAAGCAATTCTTGCACCTGGTTCTTTTCACATCCATTGTATCCTACGGCTATCAGCACACCACTCATTGAATAACACACAGATCCCAAGGGATGTTCTTCCTCCTACAGAAGCATTTTGAACAACTAAATGGAAAGAGAGCCTTCTAAAAGACGCACTGAAAAGAATCCAAAATTCAAGGCCATGCTTCCACTAACCCTTGATTTATATTATTTAATCCCTTTGAGCAAAAGGATAAATTGCAACAAAAGTCACACTTCACTTATTTTGGGGGCTAGTTGTTTAAGATTATTAGAAGAGTACGGCTATAAATATGCATCCTACGAAGGAAAGTCTCTGCAAGAAAGATGGACAAGTGTTTTTCTCTAAGGCTCCCTGCTTGTTCAAATGGACAAAACAGTATATGCTTTCTAAATTCCAAGACAAGTGCATCTTTGGACACAGCATTTTCCTGACAAAGAGAAAGCTTTGACAAAAAGACCACACACTGAAGAGTACATACTTTCCTAACACTGTTTTGCTCATCTCCAGCTACTTGATATTTCAGAACCCAAGTTTCCATTTAAATTAGCAGATATTCAGCCCTTTTGGTGGAAGGGAAGAACAGAAGGTAAACAGATTCCAAGTCACATTGACTACAGATCAGCGTCTGCTTCAGCAGCAAACCAAAGGCGCTTGCCATGAAACACCAGTAACGCGCAGCGAGCCGTCACAGAGCAAGGCTCCGCACTGCCGACAGCTGCTCGCCACCTGCATCCTCACAGAGCCACCTGCATTAACATCTCTCGCCTCCCCGATTTAGACTGTTGAGTTTACACAGACTGTTAGCTTCTTTTACTAACCAAAGACTTTCTCAAGGGTTATCACCACCCTTAGGAAAAACTCCTTGCAAATTTATATGTTTTTTACATGAGAAGCTGCTCACAGGTAGAATATTTAAGTGACCGAAGTCCACGTACCAGAGCACATAGTCAGAGGCTCCTGTTGACACAGAACTAGGTTAGCACATTAAATTTAAAAGGGAAGCTTGAGGGCCTGAAGTTCTCCTGTCTCTTCTCCAGGAGAAGGAAGCCTTTGGGACTCAGTGACGGGGGGTGGGGGGAGAGGCACAGAACATGCTTTTGCAGCTATTAAAGGGGAAAAAATACTTCTGCACCCTTTTGTAAGGAAGGCAGGTAGGGCTTTAGCCTACCCACTAATTGCTGTCTGCTCCCCAGCAGTAGCCCGTGAGCTACTGGAGAGGATGAAGCCCCCCCAGCCTGCACCCAGGGCATCAGGATTCAGCTGAGCTGGGACTAGGGAAGGGACATGAGCTCTTTGTTGGCCGTGGTGGAGGGGGCCTAGCAGCCTCGCTTCCCCCCTGAAAGCACATACTTGCTTTTGCAAAACTCAAGCCTCTGAATCAGCTTGCATCATTCACAGTTTTCTTCTGCAGCTTCATTCATGCCCAAGGAAGCCCCTTTCCCCTCCTCATTTCTACCACACAGTGAATACTCGCCTGCCTTTGAAGCTCAAAAGGCTTTACGTTCGTAGCAAGGCCTCAGCATTTCAGAAGGGCACTGCTAACAAACAGGATAGCTGAGGAGCACTTGCACGTATCCAGGCTAAGGAGTTTTAGCATGTCCTGGCACTCAGCCGCCAAACTCCAAATAACTCTATCAGTTTAGAGATCCCTACCAGCTGTAGGAAACTCAATGTCATTCTTGAAGCTTTCCTATGCTAACTTGGTCTGTGAGTGTATATTGTAACTAGACTAATAAATTCGATCGTTAGACTATTACAACATTACTTGAAATAACTTATTTACTTCAATATAGTTATTCTTTTACAGCCACCACAAATGTGACTGATGTGTTGTTTGTAACAGTAATAGTTATGCAAAGCTCCTCCACAGAATATGCATGTTTGCCACGCTTTAAAAAATGGAAATATTTAATTCATCTTTACCATGTGGCAATCAAATCGCTTGAATGAGTGTCAGACTGTCAAAATTTACAAGACAAAAAGCCTGCCATGGGTCAATGGCTGGCAGATGGCTGATCGCTTCTCCTAGCTGTATTTCCTGTTATTCCCTTAACAGGGAAAATAGGTAAAAGGACATTGTCCACATTCGTTCTCTGAACTTCATGCATTTAGTAGTTTAAATTGTACAGGTTGACTTGTATCCACATACGGAGAAAGTCAACTACCATTAGGTTATTTCCTTAATTCCTTTCTCTGATACCTCAGCAGTACCTGGTAGGAATCCATACGCATAACAGCCTGTTCTCTTCAAACTCCCCAGCCACAACAGCGCTGCTTTGAAAAAGCTGTTGGCACTAACAAAGTATATCAAAGTTATCAAAAAGCAACTAAAGTGGCGCTGCCCTACTGGCATCTCTGCTTTTGTCAAGAGCTACAGCAAAATAAAATGTATAAATAAGTTGACTGTATACTGTTTTACTTCTTGCATCTCCAGAGATATTTTTTGTAAACTCAAGAAATCTAATAAATGTCATCATTTCTTTTGACTAAAAAAGAAGAATAGGCTCACTCTTACTTGCCATGAACTCACTGCTCCCTCCCTTGAAAACCACTGGGATGCACTGGAAGTTAAAACCTACTCTAGGACAGCAGCACAAACAACTTCTCATTGAGTACTAGAGAAGTTGGGTACTGTCCCAAAATTCAGAAACAGGCCTTCAGGACATGCTCATCCACAAGATGAAATGTCATCTTCACTCTTCCACTGTTTCCAGCTGGGGCTGCTCTGTCGGCCCCACTAGCCCGCCCTTCCTCTCAGCCAAAGAGCCCTCCTCAAGCACTCACGGGCTGTGATTACTAGGAGCTAACGCCACGCTTCAGTGTGCAATTCAGGTCATCATTCTAGTGGAAGCACAAGTACACTTGTAGAATCAAAAGGCAACAGCAGAACCACAACCTCAAGCCCTGCAGCCATTAAACTTTACAAGTAGCAGTAATACAGTGGGACATTTTCTCTAATGTGTTACGGACAAATTTAGAAATCTATCACTGGAATAATTACAAGGAATGTCTAAAAATTAATTACATCTGTATCCATCGGCATATTTATGCCAACACTGTAACCATGTGGTATCTAAGCATCTTACAGGATTTATGACCAGAAGAGAGCATTAGTATCATCTCGTCTGGCTTGCTGAGTAATACAGGTCATAAAACTGTACAACAATTTCTACATCAAGCTCGGTGCAGCTAGAGCTTTGTCTCCCTATTAAAAAAAAAAACAAACAACAAAACAGTTTAACATCGAGCCAAGAATAATTCAACAACTTCTTAAAAACTGCTTTTTGCCATAACTGGGAAAATGCATACCCTACTACATGCAGGTTTCAGCAGTTTCAGCACCCAAACGATGGATTATCCTTATCAACAGTTCAAAAAGTTCAGTAAGTATTGTATTTATATACACCCGTGAAGATGAAGGTAGATGAGCAAAGTGGACAAAATAACTGTACTGCACAGCAAGCAATTTGGCATGCTCAACAGATTCTTTTCTTCAGAAGAAATAAGGTCCTTTCCCAAATTTTAGCAAAGGCAAGCAAAGAAAAGTTGCCCTTTCCATGGCAGCTGAGGAGCAAGCAACAACTGAACACTGAAGAGCACAATGCCACAGTGAAAATGGAAGATGAACTGCAACTAATGACCCGCCAGCTGCTAGGGCTTTTAGTGCTGTGCTGAAGTACCCGTAGAGCTGAAGTGCCTCTAGAACTTGCCTCGCACACAAGGCACCTGGCATCTTACCGGAAAAGGCATCTCAAAAGAGACATATCAAATTGTATGAGAGAATAAAACTTACTACAGCTTTTGGCTAGGAATCCAAAATCAGAACTGGGATTTGTATTTGTCAGTGTGAAATGATACATGCCGAGGAGTTATAAAACCAAAACACAGCCATTACTTGTCTGGACCACTTTTTATACTGCCAAGGAAAGCTCTACTCTGCTATAATTAGAGAGCAGACATCCCAGAGCTCACCGGGCTCCTAAGTACCACCATAAATTGTGAAACTTCCCACTAAAGATCATGCTGGATATGATTTACTAAATTTATTAAAATAGGGAGGGAAGAAACTGCTTTAGTTAACACTCTGAAAATCAGAATTACTAGTGCTTAAGTGATGACTGGAATGAAAAAGCAAGAAACATCTGCATTTCCCTCCCTTTGAGAGTCTCCCTTTTCAAGGCCTCCCTCCAAATCTGCCATCTCTCGTGTATGGGGCAGAACTGACTGAATCCAAACCAGCTTCTCCCTGTTCCTTGTCCCCTCCCTTTCACTGAGCACGCCAAGACCTCTGGATGGTTAGGAGTACTGCAACTCTTGATTAGCATGTTGCTTTTTCAGCTGAACAGGAAAACAGACAACATTCGGGGCTTTTCTGTAAAATTAGACTTTAGTGAGCTAGAGAGCTGTGATTCATAAATTCACGGACGACATGTAAGCTGCTCAGTGACTTCACTGCTTTCAATTCAAAGTCACTCCCCCAAGATCATAAATTTCAGTCTGAAATGCTGAAACAGCTGACTTGAATGATGCCTTCTGAAGACATCCATATCTGTCTGTATCTGTAGGCTTTACAATAACTTCTGCTGCATGCTAGCTGCAGTACCAATAATTATGTTCCTGAGGATGATTTCTTTCTCTTTATTGATTATTATAAGGATTTATTTGGTCCCATGGAGAATATTTTGAACATAGAGAACTAAAGAATTACTATTTAAATAAACAACATTTTCCAAGAATAATTAGTTGTGTTGTAGGATAACTGTAAAGCACTAAAAAGCAATGACATTTAAAATGTACTGTTCCTCCCCTTCAGGACTTCCTTGAAATGATCTTGCACATCAGCCTACTTCCAGCAGGGAATCCTGATTGGTACAAGATGGCAGGTTACATACACATATCTGTGCACTCCCAGCCATTATTAAAGCGTACGGAATTACTGATTTAGCAAGAACTGACAGTTGCATTTCCTAAGCTCCAAGGCATACTTTGTGGGGACAGTCTCCCAGCACATGCAGGATTATTGGCACGACACATGCAGAATACATACTGGATGATGGAAGCAGGCTGAGCCACTGCCACCAATTTTAGCAGAGGAGCTGATGACGTTTGTCACCCTCAGCTGTAGTGCAGTTAGGGGCACAAAGACAGCCCTTGTTTTCTTAATCTGAAACGTCGCTATATTTTAAAAATGGTATGGAGTACCTAGGCTTGTAGAAATTTTTAACTTGTTGGTAACGTGTCACCTTGTATAGGTGTCAGCTCCCCCTTGACAGACTGATAGAATCATTAAGCTCAAGTCGAAGTACAAGAACACTTGTATCTTCAGCAACAATTGCTAGCAGTCTGCACTACTATTTGACACATGCAGTAAATTCAGAAGAACACATCTGCTTCTTTGCAAGGTAATTTAAGATACTGTACTTACCCATGGTGGTCCCAAAGGGGAATGCATCACAAATTGTACAGAAATTTCATCAAACAGCTTATATAGCTTGCTTTCCATATTTCCCTCCCTTCTTGGGCTAAGAACCATGGGGCCAGATTTGTTCCCAGATACTATCCCCTATCAGTGCTGGAACTTGTGATTCCTAAAATGCATGCTTTTGTTGGATAAATCCCTTGAATCTCAGCACATCTGACTGAAATCTGGCAAATTCAGGTACACCATCCATTCTATAGATTGCTGAATTGTCATCTGACACTGCAGACAACATTCATTCAGTGTTCAGATGTTTGGCTGACGTGAATTTCTGCACAAGATTAATTTCATTTACAACACAGACAGGTCCTGTGATGGTTTCAGTGGTGCCGAGTCCATGTGCACTCTCACTCTACCTAGAAAGATCGTGTTTACATTTTATTATTGCCAGTGATCTGTGAAGCCTACCGTGAATAATTCAAAATTCAAAGGTACCACCTAATGTGAATAATTCAAACTTCAGAAGATTCAGGCACAAATCTAGTCCCATTTCAGGACACAAAATCAATCAGTTACAACTCTAAGGGTTGCCCAGATCAGCAGTCATATTGCAGTTTCACATGCCGTCAAAAAGCTGAATGTGAATACAGCACCACTGATTCAACCTCATTGAAAATTATGCCTCAGCACACAAGGAAGAAAAGAAAACATAAAACAAACCACCAGAGACAATAAAACCCCAAAACATTTGGAAGGTATTCTATTAAAAAGAGCAAAACAGCAGTAACTGAGAAGGGAGAGAATTCAAGTCAATGAAACAGGCTCAGCCTACAAAAAATTAACTGAGGTACTGTAAACTGCATAACAATCCCACTCCTCACATCATTAAAAGCAGTGATAGCAGAAAAACAAGCACACTGACATTACTGCATTGGATGTAATTTCAGCGACCATCTTGGGAAAATCCATCCCAGTGGAAAGACTCAGGTATTAAAAGATGTTACTACACTACACTGATGAAACAGCCTGACTCAAGTTTTGCTGCCTTGAATAACAGCAGCTCACTTACCAGCTCACAGACTACATCAAACAGCAAAAGTCTGCAATTGCTGGAGACAAACCTTAGAAAAGCAGCTCCCCCCACTTCAGTGGCTTCGCCCATACTACCACTTCTCATCATTGCTGTCACATTTGGGTGACCAGGGCCAGGAGGCAGCATTCAAAGTTGCAGCATTAAGTTGGGGAGCAATACTGATGCTTTAAGAGAAAATGAAATCTCTAGGGATACCAAAAACTTGAGTTAAATTAGCAGCACTTCAGCACACAACTTTTAACCCACACACACATACACACACACACACACATCAAGACAGATCACAACATACAGGATCCTTTTCTGCAGACACCGGATTCCATCTTCTTTTGTTTTGCTAAACCAGAGTTTGACTAGGATTGCACAACTGCTCCTTACATAGACATTTACAGTCTAATAATACTTCATTATCCCACAACTGCCAAGTGCTTGTTTGATTCAACTGTCCGTTGCCTTCTCAGTATTGATTTATTAACAGTAATTAGCCAGGTATTTAAAAAAAATTGCTAGTGACCATAATGCAGTTTCCAAACTCATTTTGCAATGCTGGAGCACTAACATGCTGGGTCCCTATTTCCCTATTAAACATCAATAAGGAGCGCTGTGAGGCTGGGCACAGTGGAGCTCTGGCAAAACACACCACAGTTGCTGGTAACGCTGCACACACACACCATGTCAACAGCTGGTTTCTTCGCCTGAAATGTAATGTTGAGCTTCCTAAGAATATCTGTCCATATAAAAAGGTAGTAATTCATAAAGCTCTCTAGTGCCACACACAAAACTTCAGCTAGCATTAAAAGCAGCTTGCCCTGACAAGAAGTTTGACGCTTGCTTTTCAGAATGTCTAATACACCACTGTCACACAAAGAATATTTTTTTTTTTGCCATTAAAAAAAACCCAAAACAAGGTAGAAACCACAGAGGCACAGAGCAACTCCAATGTAGAAAAAGGGGACTTTTTCTCCTTTGGTCTATTGTTTAAAATGAATTAAACGTGCTGTATCCTTCACCAACTTTTCAAATTGTATTTGGCTTTTTTTTTCCCCAAGGCTTTGAGTGTAACTAAATTTTTTAAAATATGAAATGTTACAAAAAGAAGTCGGGTGGGAGGGGGCAGCAGGAGAACAGGGAAGGAAAGAAAACAGGCCACAAGAACTGGAAGGTGGATGACTGAACATGATTTCAGACGAGGTTTTCCATCATCCCTCTAGTCTCATCTGCAACGCTTTGAGTATACAAAGCACAGACTGAAAGGAACTCGGACTTTGTGCAGTGTTACAGCACCCTTGCACCAGACACCCCAGGGATTGTTTGACCTCATATTGCAAAACAAACTCTCACATTAAATTTTGGTTCATCTGAAAACTTATTTCTAGAATAAATGCAGCAGTCTCATTTGCTCATCATTTCCATGAATTTCTGGCCTCTCAGCCAGTAAAAGGAGGGGGAGAAAAAACCCTATCGTCTACTTTCCTAGTGTTTCACCCACTTTGTACAAAACCAATGGTATTATCAGTAAACATGACCAGATCTACAAAACATAACCTGTATTTCTATATCTATAATGGCAAATAATTCTCCAGTACAATCATTAAGCCCAAGATGATGGGAGCAGAAACACTCTGGCTAAAGGAGGAGATAGATGTCATCTGTCCCAGGATCAGCAGAGCAGATGGATCACCAACCTGGGTTTGGCAGTGACAGCCCTGAGCCACAGCTGCTCAGACCTGCCAGACACAGGCAGAGTGCTGCAGAGCTGTTCCCCACCTCATGTCCAACTTGCCGGCATGCCACACACAAAGGGCACAGAGCTGGACCCGGGCCACTCGTGCGCACTTGTGCCAAAGGCAATAAGCCCTCCTAGAGCGGTCAGGGCAAGAGCAAGTGTGCTGGACCACAGGGACGTGGTTCATACAACCTCCTGCAAGTTCCCAAGAGCCGAAACTCTCCTTCCCAACACTCATCCTGACAGGATGGATGCAGGAGCCACCATACTTTTCTCTACCTGTATTCATAGAAAAATGATTTTCTCAAAAGTCACTGTTAAAACAGAGTTAGTAAGGCAAAACATAACATAGAACACAGATTTAAATTCAAAATCTTCAATGGAATGATTTAACTAATTCAGAGGGTTTCTTGAGCACTCAGATTTCCAGCAGGTCTCAGAAATCTGATTTTCTCTTGTTAAACCCAATTTTCTTCTCATCTAAATCAATTTCAGAGAGATCCACTAACAGTTTTAAATTTGAAATAAAAACTTGCTTGACAAACTGAGACTGTCTTAAATAAAGATTTTCATCACAGTATATACATTTAAAATTTTTCAGAAATTGTAACAAATGCAACTGTAACACAAATGCCAGGTTAAAAAATATCCTTTCCATTACCAACCGTATTTACACTGGAGAGCTTGAAGTGAAAATATCACCTGCAAAATATTTTCTATGTATTGACTGCATCTTCCTTCTTAAGCTTCAAGAAATGAAATATTCTCTCCCTGATATTCCTCCTTTTTTTCCTTTACTTATTCTGTTATAGAGGAAGTTCTCAATACCTTCAGCTAAGTAAATAGCTGCTCTGTATTACCACAATAGTTTCTTAAATGAATATTTTTGTGTTTGAAAAGCTGTTTCCATTTTTACATATGAATTA
>NW_010227675.1:6709-23219 GCF_000690775.1 Eurypyga helias | reverse complement strand
GGGGGGGGTTCCAGCCTGCCGGGAAGGAGAGGGGGGCAAAGGGGCTGTGCTGGCTGTCCTTCCCTTAAAAGTTCTGCGGAGGGATGAGGAAGGAGCATCTTCCCGGGTGGGGTTTTCACGGGATCTGGGCTTGTTGGGGGGGAACGCTGAGAGTCCCGTTCACCCCGGGAGGGGGGAGATCTGCAGGACGAGAATAAACCCCAAGGGTCAACTCTGGGAGGAGGGGTATCCAGGTGTGACCGGAGAGAGGGCTGAGCCGGAGTGCTCCTCAGCCAACTGAGCCGGAGACCCTCAGACCCTCACCAAACGGACCGGGCAAAGATCCTAAACTGGCAGTAAACAGCAGCCACCCGCTGGCCCGGAGCCAAAGGGAACCAAACTTCCGCTGGTTCTAAGGGACCCAGCCCCATGACTTCTGGGAAACAAGCAGATGTTGCTGAAGGAATTCACCCGCCTTCCTTCAGTCTGCTCCCTGGGTTGATGCATCTCCTCGGCTGGGTCACAGCGCCTTGCTGGAACCTGGGTGCTGCTGGCGTCTTCGCTTCAGCCGTCCTCCTCGTTTCTGAGCCATCCTGGCCAGAAGCTGGACCTGCAACTCGGCATCCCGTTCGGGTTCCGTTAGAGAGGGCGCTTGTGAGGTCTCCCCCGACCGTGGACGACCTCATTCCGCGCAGCGTCACACTTTACTTGCCGTGTTCGCAGGTACGTTGCTTTTCTCCCGTGGGCCTTCCTCTTTTTGGGAGTGACCAGTTCCAGTCCAGTCCCAAGCCGGCTTTTTGGGGAGATCAGATCCCCTGGTTATCCCAAGCCGTATCCCAACAATAACATCAGCATCTGGGATATCCACGTCCCAAAAGGCTACGTGGTGAAGCTGACCTTCGCGTATTTTGACCTGGAGCCGTCCGAGTCCTGCTTCTATGACTATGTTAAGGTACGTGCAGAGATACCTGCGCCGAGGGGGTGGCTGGAGATGGGAATTTAGTGGCCACCATGCGCGGTTGCTGTTCATTCACCAGGCCTCGTCTCCTGCTTCCCACCAAGGAAAGGGAACGAGTTGACGATGGAAGCGGGTGGAGCAGGCACTGGTAGCTCATGGCTGGGTAATAGCGGCATGTGGAGGAGGATGGGTCTGCTGCGGCTACGCTGATTTTCCCTTAACCTTGGCAGATCAAAGCAGACAAGAAGGACTTGGGCCGATACTGCGGCCAGCTCGACTCCATCACAGGCAATCACCCAGGGAGAAAGAAGTTTGTGTCTAAGGGGAACAGGATGCACCTGGAGTTTCACTCTGATTTCTCCAATGAAGACAATGGCACAGTGATTCCCTACAGGGGCTTCCTGGCCCATTACCAAGCTGTGGGTGAGTAGGCAATACCCTCAGTACGCAGAAGGAAGCCTGTGTGGCTTCAACCAATTTTTCTCCTTGTCAGGCAAATCAGGAGAAGCTGTAAGCAAGGGTATGGATCTCTCTGCCCTTTCAGCCTACAGCAGAGGTTTAATACTCTCCTCCCCTTGTCCCTGCATATCCTGTGTCTTCAGATCTCGATGAATGTGACCCTAACAACGCTGCTGAGAACGACGAAGGGCCTCAGTGCCAGCACTTCTGCCACAACTATGTGGGTGGCTACTTCTGTTCTTGCCGGGCTGGCTACCAGCTTCAGCGTGACCGCCACTCCTGCAGAGGTAAACTGAAATTTTGAAGGATCAGAGGGTTCCAGGGAAGGAGCCCTTCAGCCAGGAAGGGTGGGAGAAGTGACATGGGGAGCAGCTGAAATGGCTGCAGAAGACACCGCTCCCCAGCGTGTCTCTACCCTCTTCCTTCACAACAGCGGAGTGCAGCAGTGTGCTGTTCACAGAGGCATCGGGGTACCTGAGCAGCCCTGAGTACCCCCAGCCCTACCCTGAATACCTGCGATGCAACTACAGCATTCGTCTGCAAAAGGGCCTGTCTGTCATCCTCAAGTTCTTGGAACCTTTTGAGATTGATGAACACCAGCAAGTCCATTGTCCGTACGACCAGCTCAAGGTACTGGAGACTAGAATCATAGAATCACAGGATGGTTTGGGTTGGAAGGGACCCTAAAGCCCATCCAGTTCCACCCCCCCTGCCATGGGCAGGGACACCTTCCACTAGACCAGGTTGCTCCAAGCCTCATCCAGCCTGGCCTTGGACACTTCCAGGGATGGGGCATCCACAGCTTCTCTGGGCAACCTGTCCCAGTGCCTCACCACCCTCACCAGGAAGAATTTCTTCCTGATATCCAATCTAAACCTCCCCACTTTCAATTTAAACCCGTTACCCCTTGCCCTGTCACTACAGGCCCTTGTAAAAAGTCCCCCCCAGCTTCCTTGTAGCCCCTTCAGGCACTGGAAGGTGCTATAAGGTCTCCCCGGAGCCTTCTCTTCTCCAGGCTGAACACCCCCAACTCTCCCAGCCTGTCCCCATAGCAGAGGGGCTCCAGCCCTGGGAGCATCCCGTGGCCTCCTCTGGACTCACTCCAACCGGTCGATATCCTTCTGATATTGAGGGTTCCACAGCAGGACGTAGCTCTCCAGGTGGGGTCTCACAAGAGCACAGTAGAGGGGGAGGAGACTGGCAAATTCTGCTTCCAGCCCTGCTGCTAGACCTGGATAGGAATTAGTGGTACACCACTAATTGAATGAGAAATATGGGATCAGTACAAGGAGAATGCCCCAGCATGAAGGGGCATTCCTTGTCTCTTGTCCCTCCCTCAGTGCACTTAATTACCTTTCCTGAGGTCAGAGGCTCTGGGTTACTGGCCCCTGTGAGTGGAGCCAAAAAAAAAAAAAAATCATCTTTGTTCCAGTTTCATCTCCCTTTGATTTAATCTCAGGACTTGAATCACAGAAGGGTAGGGATTGGAAGGGGCCTTTGGAGATCATCTAGTCCAACCCCTCTCCGCGCAAAGCAGGTTCACCCAGAGCAGGTTGGACAGTAACACATCCAGACGGGTTTTGAGTATCTCCACTGTTTCTCTGGGCAGCCTGTTCCATGCTCTGGCACCCTCGAAGTAAAGAAGTTCTTTCTTGTGTTGAGATGGAATTTCCTGTGTTCCGGTTTGTGCCTCTTGCCCCTTGTCTTGTCACTGGGCATCACTGAAAAGAGTCTTCCCCCATGCTCTTGGCACCCACCCTTTAGATATGGATAAGCATCGATGAGATCCCCCCTCAGCCTTCTCCAGGCTGAACAGACCCAGCTCTCCCAGCCTTTCCCCTGATCATCTCCGTACCCTCTGCTGGACTCTCTCCACTAGTTCCCTACTTTTCTTGAACTGGGGAGCCCAGAACTGGACACAGCACTCCAGATGTGGCCTCCCTAGGGCAGAGCAGAGAGGGAGGATCACCTCCCTCCACCTGTTGGCCACGCTCTTTTTAATGCCTCCCAGGGTACTGGGGCTGATAGCTCTGGCCCTCATGATAAGGGAGAAGCAGGGGTCGTGGTAGGTCACCCTTTTGTTCTGGTCAGCAAGGATGGGTCAGGCATCCAGCCCTGTCACCGCCATAGGCACTGCGGCAAACTTGGTCTGGATTGAACTAGGGATGCTGGGGCAGAGAGGTGTATGTGCTTCTGTTCCTGTGATACACGTTTTCCTCATCAGATCCAAGTACGAGGAAGAGAGATTGGTGAATTCTGTGGCAAGGAGTCACCTGGCAGCATTGAAACCAACAGCAATGAGGTGGACATACTCTTCCTCACCGATGAGTCAGGGTTCAGCCGTGGCTGGAAGATCCACTACACCTCGGAGAGTAAGACATTTCTTCCCCGGAGGCTACTACAGCCTACCTACACCGTTTGTTAATACCAACTTACTTTGTCCCGCTCTCTGACAGAAATACGGTGCCCTCAGCCTGTCCCACGGGATGAGTTTACCATCATCAGGGACCCGCAGCCTGTGTACCAATTTCAGGACTATTTCATCGTCAGCTGCAAGACTGGCTATAACCTGATGGAGGTGAGATTCTTTCTCCCTTCAGCCATATTCTGGCTTCTCTTCAGTTTGTGTCAGTCTTTCAGTGAAACTTTCTTTGGAGACTTCACTCCTGGCAACGTCTTTCGGTTCGTCTCTTCCTTGCTTCTGTCAGCTTTCTTCCAGTGTTTGCTCCTTTCCTAGCTCCCTTCCGTATGCAATTACTGTTTCATGAAGCCCTGACGGAAGAAGGGAGACAGAGATCCCAGGAAACACTGGTAAACAAGAATATCTCATCGGAAGGATATGAGAACAGACTCGAAGCGGAAGATGCTACCTGCCTTCCTTGCCATCTGATTGCCAGGGCTGGGTAGCAGCCCAGACTTGTTACGGTTTTACGGTTGCTGACTGCTGATATTTTGGGTTGCTATGAGGAATTTGCAGCCTATGGCAAACACAGGATGGAGGGAAGGCAGCAAAGGGAGAGCAACTGAAAGAGGCTGCAGAGTGGTTGCTATGAGGAATTTGCAGCCTATGGCAAACACAGGATGGAGGGAAGGCAGCAAAGGGAGAGAGGACAGCAACTGAAACAGGTTGCAGAGTGGCAACTGTTAGACAGCAGTGAAAAGACGGGCAGGTAGAATGGGATTTAAACGTGGGAAGGGAATGTAAGGCTCTGTACAACCAGCAGACGTGTTTTTCCCTCCCATGCAGGGCAACCAAAAGCTACTGTCCTTCACGGCTGTCTGCCAGGCTGATGGGACATGGCATCAACCCATGCCCCGCTGTGAAAGTGAGTGATCCGGGAATGTGGATTCTGCCCCCTGCCATGGCTTTCCCTCTCCAAGAACATCAGTCTCTATGACTCGGTTGGTCTGTGGCCAGAGACTCACGGATATGCTGCTTGGAGGGTCCTGTGGGGGCCCACTGTCCCCTTTCATTACGTTTTTCAGCTTGTGAAAACGTAAATGTTTTTCCTCCCTTACAAAACCACGTAAAATATCGCTAAAAAATTGCTATAATGCTGTGACATCTAAAAACAGAAGGTGCCAGTTTGGGATCCATTTGGGAACATCCTCTTTCTGCCTGCTGCACAAACTGGTCCTTCACACCGTGGCCACAGTCCAGGTCGAGCCTCAACCTGCAGGCAGTAAGGCTGTCTTTGATTCAGTGCTTGGGGTTTTGGGGTTTTTTTAAAACTTTCTTCCTTTTTTGCAGTTGTGAACTGTGGCAACCCTACAGACCTGGCCAACGGGGCGGTCAGTTACCTCAACGAGCCCACAGACAACACCTACCAGTCAGTGATCACGTACCAATGCAATGAGCCGTATTACAATATTGTCACCGGAACAGGCGGCGGTGAGTCCTAATTCCACACAGACGCTGAAACCTGAGCATGGAAAGAGGTTTCCAGGTAGAAGCGTCTCTGCTCCCCAGGCTTAGGATCATGCTTTCCTCCTGTGAAGGCTCTCCAATCTTTCCTTGGCTCTGCAGCTTGATGTCTCAGCCTATTCCCACCCTGCTTCACTCCCAGAGTCCATCACATCCCTCCTCCATATTCCCCTTGACTTTTGCAGGTCTTACTCTCTCACCTGTAGCCATGATTTATTCTTCTCTCGTGGTTGTCATTCTTTCACTGAAATTTGAGACATGGTGCCTGGGAATCACCAAAATTCTGAAATCTCATCATACCAGTCCAAGTTGCTACAGATGCAAATAAATACACTCGAACTTCGCTGCACTGTGATGCTATTTACCTCTTTGGAATATTGTCCAGCGGTGGAGACATCCGAGGGCTAAATAACATACAGGCAGAAAAATCTGGTTTTATGTAGCAGGTCAGAAAAATTAAGGCAACATTCAAAACCGTTCACATGCCTTCTTTTTGCACCCGAGACAGGATTTGGTGACACAGGAGCTTTGATTACAAGAACAGTGTAAGGAGTTCGTTATTTCCTTGCCTTGGCTGCTCATTTATTCTCCACAAAAAAAAAAAAAAAAAAAAAAAAATGGGCTCCTTATTTTTCCCCCAAAAAAAAAAAAAAAAAAAAAAAAAAAAAAAGAGTAGATTTTTAAGCTGAATCAGCCTCTGGATACAGCTGCCAGCATGGACCCACAGTTCTGCATCGTGCCGGGGAGAGGTGACAGGCTAGCAGCGGCAGAATCAAGCAGATAAGGAGTTCTTGAAGTTGGTACTAATGTTGAATTTGATTACTCTGGCATCTGAGTTTAACCCCTTCCTAAAGAGCTCGATCTCATGAGAAAAAAAAAAAAAATATCAGGAGCAAGTAACTATCAGCACCAGCCAAATTCTGATGGGGAGTGCTTGTGGTTTAGTCAGTTTTGAAAGAGAGCAGCAAACAGTTTCTTGGAAGCATTTAATACAGTGTGAGATAAATTGTACATAAATTGGTTTTACTCACCAGCACAAAGTTTCTAAAAAAAGCCAGAATGCTGGAGGTGGTGGAGTTTGTGTTGCGAGGTGACGCGGGAGTGAGCTGACCTGCAACGCAGCCTCAGAAACAGATACCGAGCATGTAAGGCAACCACCTCGTTTTTAACTCTTTCGGGAACAAACCGCCTAGTCCTGCTGTCTGCAAACTACAGAGACCAGAAACTTGACTCTGAAATCCATGTCTTTACTTCTTCTCCCCTTTCTTTGGGCTAAATAAGGTCAAACAGTGCGCTGTAAGCATGTGTGGACTGAGTGAAGTTAAGACTCTGTCCTAACCCTGCCATAACCCTAACCCTGCCATAACCCTAAACCCCAAGACTAACACTCACTCCGAAGCCTAACCCTAATGCCTAAGCCTAACCTAACCCTAAGACTTCCCTCAGAGGACCCTTCAGGCTTTTCTTCTACAGAACCAGTGCCTGAACTTTACTGGTTCCCTGGAACTGAGGTGCTTCTCCGTCTGCTATCCCAGATGGAGACATTCCAAACTAGACCACAGGAGGCTTTTCCTGGGAAAGGGTGCCTTTGGGATGGGAGGGATGAGTGCAGCATGTGGGACACTTTGGAGACAGGAACCCCTTGAAAATTATTTTTATTTCTAGTCTAACCCTTCTCACCCCATGCCTGCAGGCCTGGGTCTCATTCTTTTCCATCTCATCCTACAGACAGATTCACCTGCTCTCCTGAGGGAACCTGGGTGGACCGAGATGGCCAGGTGAGGATTCCTGCCTGCTTGCCAGGTCAGTAAAAAACTCTTTGCCTGGTGTTTACTGAGTCATGCTTACCGTCAGCGCAAAGCCAGGACCACTTGCAGGGAGAGGAGTGAGGATAATGGTGCCAGTGGGGGAGGACAGGGAAATCTATCCAGGAAGGCAAAAATAAGGTGAAATCACACAGTGATGCTGTAGGCGGGAGGGGGATGAGCCAGGGCAACAGCGGGTGTCATGATTTCCTTGCGCTTCTCCACAGTGTGTGGGAAGCCAGTCAATCCCGTTACTGGAGTCCAGCGGATCTTGGGTGGCCGGTCAGCAAGCAGAGGCAGCTTCCCTTGGCAGGCTCTGACTGGCATCCATGGACGCGGGGGCGGTGCGCTCCTGGGGGATCGCTGGATCCTGACTGCTGCCCACACAATCTTGCCCAAAGGGGCAGGAGGGAACAATGTAAGCCTGGACCAGCTAGCAGAGGAGGCCAACATTTTCCTCGGCCACACCAAGGTGGAAGAGCTCCACAAGATGGGTAACCACCCTGTACGTAGGATCTTTATCCATCCGGATTACAACCCTGAGGATGAGCACAACTTCAATGGTGACATAGCCCTGCTGGAGCTAAAACACCCAGTAACCCTGGGCCCCACGGTACTGCCCATCTGCCTCCCAGATGCCACCAACGCCACCTTCTACACGGATGGGCGCATGGGCTACGTGAGCGGCTTCGGCGTGGAAAAAAACTTCATTTCGAACACTTTGAAGTACGTGAGCCTACCGGCCGTTGCTCAAGAGAAGTGTCAGGCTTGGCTGGACGGTAAGAAGAGCGACATGCCTATGGTTTTCACCGAGAACATGTTCTGTGCTGGCTTCCTCACAGTCAAACGGGATACCTGCCAGGGGGACAGTGGGAGCGTCTTCACAGTGTTAGACACGGAAAGTGGTCGCTGGGTGGCTACCGGTATTGTTTCTTGGGGTATCGGCTGTGCCAGAGGTTATGGCTTCTACACCAAGATCCTCAGCTATTTGGACTGGATCAAAGGGATAATAAGGGAGGATAGTCTCTAAATGTTGCTGTCCGGCTAGCCAAAGAAGCGCTGGTAGCATATACGTTTCCAGGCACAGCAAATCATATCTAAAGCTTTTGATGACGTCCCAAAGGCTTTTCAAACATACCGACCATGTCGCCTTCATCGTGAGCACTTCTGAAAGCCACCAGGGTTTGATGAATCCGGGGTGGCACCAACATAACCCACCAACGCTGCTGTACCGCTGGCAGCTTGCGGGATGCCTCTGTGGATGTTGTAGTTCTTCCAAATCTTACTGTTGGATGAAGCCTTAATGATATCATGAAATCTCTTGACAGCAAAGGTGTTATTGTTTGAAGTGCTGACACTATAATCAGAGTACTGCAATCTACTTTTGTACCCTGTTGGGTGGGAAGCTTGCAGGGCAGCAGACTTTCTTGGAGGATGCGATGCTTTCTGCTGAGTACAGTGTGCATATATACCCATTGGCATCAGTGAGATTCTATGAATATTAAAATCATTGCTGGAGAAACCAGGTGTGTTACGTTCTTCTCTGTTTTTAACACCTACTAAGCATTCCCCATCGCTGAAAGCAATTTATGGACTTTATATAGGGATTGCTTTACCTACCGCTAAAGTGTTTCCAGGTCTGCATCAGCATGTGGCCATTATATTAGTATGAAACTCCGAATGGCTTCAAGGGAGGCAAACAGAAGTTGTCTGTGTGATGCCACGTTCAAAAGGTAGGGAAGACAACCAATGTCATGGAGAGCCCCGGAACCTTTACTGATCAGAATTTGAGGATGGATTTTTTTTTTATATATATACTCTATGAAAATAAAGCTCTGACTGCAGGATGGTAGCCCTAAAATGATGCTGACTCAGCAAGAAAACAACCCCTCTTGTACTATGGGTACTCTCTAGAGTTGTCTCTTGACCAGTTTTGCTATTGCAGAACAACCTACCTTCTTCTTGTGAGTCACTGAGAGAACTGAAGTCAGCAAGAGGGGAGCTCTGGGGGTAAGGTCATAGTTGCCTTCTCACACTGTTTTCCATGGGATCCACCTCCAGATCTTTTCATGTGTCAGTACCTTCCATTTGCTTTTGAGATAATACACCCTGGAAAGGGATCTGTGAAACTGCACATCTGACAGAAATTCATCCATGATCTCCAGGGGTCAGAACTGTGTTGATTTTTCCCATTTGTATGGGCAAGAGGGGACCATGAAAGGCAACAAAAGCATGGAAAAGTGAAGTATGCGGTTGCACAGGAGCAATGGATAAACCTCAGTCTGGGGGAGGAAAGGGAGAATGAGGCATATGCTGTTGGAGGGTATTCCAGCTGAAGAACAAGGAATTTCTGGGATGCTTAGTGAGTACAGGTGAAGAAGAAAACAAAATACCCAACTCTTCAGTTACCTTAGTTTGAAGGTCACTTTTTCAGGACTTAAAATTGATCCATTTTTCCCAAATTGTACTTAGTTGAGCTATTTCGAGTGCTGAAATCTCCATCACGTACCAAAGCAGAAGCTTCCTAATGGCCAGACACAGCGGTCTGTAAGATTTCCAGTGGCTTTTGCTCATGATTACCCAGATGTTTGGGCATGACTGTGTGATTTGGGAAGTCCTAATACAGAATGTAATGTTATCAAATATCATTACAACAGCACAAGTACAGTATTGTTGTTTCTTTGCCCGTACACCGTCACTTCTTTGCACAAGAGGAACATGGGCTGAGATTGCAGCCTGGACCAGTTGCCAGGGTTGGATATTTCCCTTTCATGCTCCAAAAGATAAGGCTGATAAGAGTCCACCTACACAGCAACAAGAAGGAATGACTATAAAACTTCATAGTAGAGTAAAGTTGGCACATACAGGTCTAAAAGTGAAAAGCATTCAACATCCTGTGGGTCACAGTTCCTCAGGAATGTAGTATAAGATCCTTGATTAATAGCCCAACAACAAAGCTAGCCTTTGCTGGCTACACAAAATAGAAGGTGCTTGAGCTGTGTGCAGGAATCTATAGGAAATCTCCCAGGATCTGCACACATCCTCTTTTTTCCTAGACTCTCAGAAAAACGCAGGCAGGAAGAGGAGGTCTCTAGTCCAATCCATTGCTGACAGCGGGACTAATGCCAGAGCTTCAGGGTCTTGCCTGGGCACGTTATGAAGATCTTCAGGGACGGGAGTTCCCCAGTCTTTATGGCAGTTGTTCCAGTGCTGCCCCACACCCTGGGAAAAAGCCCATTTGGAAATTCCCTTATTGCAACTTGTGTCTATTTTCTCCTGTCCTGTCACCGTTCACCTTTTGGAAGAATCTTGCTCTGTGTACCCTCTAGCCCTCCTTTAGGTATCTGAGTACAGCAGTTAGATCCCTCCTCTTAGCTTCCTCCTTTCCAAGCTGAACAAACCCAGCTTCCTCTGTCTGTCTTCACGTGCCACCTGCACCGCTTCCCTGACCATCTTAGTGGAAGGATATCTGCGAGCGATACAGGACTTTTGGGGGAAAACGACACCTCTAACACATGTCAGGTAATCATCTTGCACAACGCTACCCTCCTTACATGAAGCAACCTTTATTTCATATCAACAGCTTGGAAAATAAAGCCCCGAGGGGAATGAAAGCCTTTTGAAGATGTCTCTCCTGCTCAGCTTGATTCAGGAGTCTCAAGTCCCCGTTGCTGGTAACGGTTGGCCAACGATACGCAACTATGTCCGGCAAAACTTCATAAAGACTATAAGGGTAGAGAGGTGAGGTCACACAAGTTCCAGCTTGACAAAAGCTGGCAGCGTAGTGGGTCAAAATGTGACCAGACACTCGTCTTAAGGAGTTTCAAGGAAAACTAGGTCGAGACTGAGAAGAAAAAAGGCAATACAGAGGTGATAGCACATTGCACAATGGCAACCTGGGCACTCTTTAATGCTGTTAGATATTCTGAACAATACAGGAAATACAGAAATCAGAAACCAGGCTCTGTACGTACCCTGGGAATCAACAATTATTCTCTCTCTTCTTCATTGGAATCTCCCTGTCAGGAGGGGCATGGCTAGGTCTTCTCCAAATAGGGGAAGAAATTGGGATAGAAAAAAATGAGAGGGAACAGAAGGAGCCTCTTTATCCAGAACAGCATATTCCTCTTACGCTGCAATGAGTGAAAGAAGAAAGAGAAATTCCCTTCTCGGATGTGCCAGCATCGGGACGAACCAATACGTCTTCCTGACTCTCCACTCGGCACAGACACAGTGAGTAGGCCCGTTATATACACAGAGGTGAACAGAACCGCAGCCAGCCCGAACACGTCACCCTCACCTTTAGGAAGGGTGACTGTGCTGAAAGGAGAAAGGGCTAATCCTGCCAAGCTTCGTCATCCTCATTCTTGCTCATGGTCTCCGTAATCCAGTCCAGATAACGCACCACCTTGGTGTAAAGACCAAAGGTACCACATTTTGGTCCCCAGGAGATCAGGCCAGCTGCGTAGTACCGTCTGTCATCCAGAGGATCTTGGATAGCGTAGGCTCCACCGCTGTCCCCCTTGCAGCTGTCCTTGTCACCACCAGCACAGATCATATTGTCGGTGAATCGGTAAGCACTGGAATCAGCAGAGCCCTCTGGTTTCACAGATCGGCACTTGTCCATGTCCACCACGGGAATCTGGGCCTTCCAAAGATAAATAGGCAGTCTTCCTCTCTCTCTCTGCCCCCAGCCAGCAATGTAGCCCAGAGTCCCTTCCTGCAGCTCATAGTCAGGTGATTTACCGGGAAGACAGAGGGGTGAGATGTTTGGGCCCATCTTCACAGGATCCCTCAGCTTCAGTAGCGCAATGTCATTATCAAAATCAATCCTGCTTTCTGTGGGCTCCTTCTGCCAGCCAGGATGGATGAATGAAGCTTCTGGGATCAGCTGCTTGGCCTCCCCATACAGGAATTCTCTAGCAACATTGATCACCCCAGCATACATGTTGGGCTTGTCATATCCCTCCAGCACGTGAGCTGCAGTCATTACCCATCTTTCAGAGATGAGTACACCACCTCCTCTTGGGTAGTCAAAATACACTTGCCAGGGAAAGTTGCCCTTTTCTGCAAGGGTGCCTCCAAAAATCTTTGCTTTGTCTTGGATGGGCTTACTAGGCACCCCACAGACTGGAAAGAAAAGAAAAAAAGAGGAACCAGATTAAGCCCTTTGTCAAAGAATTTCACATAATCATAGGAAGATCTAGTCTGGGAGGTACCTCTGGACGTCTCTGGTTCAGCCTGTTCATCTCAAACTGTCCTTCCCCCTGTCTTCCTAACTGCAAAGCCAGGTTGCTCAGGGGCTTTGCCCTGATCACCTCCAAGGGTGGTGATCAGCCAGCCTCTCTGGGCAGCAGTTCAAGTGCTCTGGGAGAGCATTCTTCCTTAAATACAGTCAAAATTTCCTTCGTTGCATCTTGTGCCCATTGGCTGTCCTTGTCTTTTATTGTCCCACAGAGTCTATCTTGATATCCTTTGTAACTTCCTCTTGGGTAGTAAATTCCAGGAGCTTTATCTTACCATTCACCTTTTGTACCGTGCACTTGTATGGCCAAGTCACTGGCTGAGCTGGCACTTAAGAGGGCTGAATCACCTTCATCTTGTACTTTGCTAATGAGTAGATTGGAGGCATCGGAGTAGTGAACAGGCATCACATACACCTAGCCCAAGGCGTGCTGCCTCCTCTAAGAGGGTAAGCTGAACAGCATGCAGATTTAAAATTCTATCATCAGCTGGAAGTTAAGACCCATCCCTAACTACCAGCACTCAGGAGCAGGAGTGGTACCCATGCCCTTTCCTCCTCAGTGTCTCCCAAGTACACAAAGAGAGGACAAGAAGGTCCTTGACAGGGATATTACTTGAGCTTTCAGACACAGTAAGTGCAGCCGAATATTGAAGGACACATTAAACCTTAAGGGTTTAAGATATCACTTCCAGTGAGAGTAGTGAAAGCCCTTTCCCTATGGGGCCGCATCTGTAGCAGCCAGTGGACAGCTGGACACTACCCCCAGGAGAGGTTTGAAGAGAAGCTACAGTTCTCAGCGTAGCTTGGGAGGGACCGAAAAAAGCAAGGCCCAGCGCTGTCGGACATCTCTTTTGACCTGTCGGTCTTTTTGCTACCTGCAGTGCAGACAGAGACCTAAAGCACTGAACCAGTTGAGAATGTGCACACCTGAAGGTGGAGTGCACACCTGAACTGGTGCAGAAACAGACACTGCTCCTTGAAGAGGTCCTGTTACACCAGATTACGATGCCCATTTGTGTTTCCAGTTTCTTTCCACTGCTTCATTCGACCTTTCTTTGGGGTCTTTCATCTTTCATCTTCCATCTTTCAGAAATACCCTGTCCCGTGTGATTCAAACAACACAGGAAGGATCGTTGATCCTTGCAACTTGCAACTGTGCAGAGAAATGAAAGAAGCAGTGGTCTTGCCACACGTACAGATACACAGTTTTTGGTAGTACCTGGGACACATTTTGGTAGCTTTGTTCCCATTTCTTCGTTGACCCATTCTCCACTGGCCGAGCACTGATACACCGCTTGGAAAACACAAGAAAAAAGAATGCCGTAAGGATGCAATCAAGATGAAGAGAGGGTAAGTAGCATTGCTGTATAAGATGAGGTATTAACCTTCTCCTTTCCAAAGCGAGCACAGCTTGGTAAACATTGCTGAGGTCTCCCTAGAAGTACACAACCCCACCAGAGTGCTTCTGCCTCTATTTTGGAGGGACCTCATGTAATAGATTTCTTGAGTCCTTTACTTCTCTGCCAGATGTGACAAAAATCTCCGTGGTTCACACACCAGGAAAATGGAGAGAGGACTTGCTAATGCATTTAAGGTCAACAGTCCATATCCAGACATTATTACAGTGTATAAACACAAAAGCAACACAAAACTACTGCCTGCAACCCCACACCAGTAAGAACTTTTCCTCAGTCTTGACCTGACAGGATATAATCCCATCCCCATGACGATGCCAGTGCCATTTCTCAGACCTTTAATCATAGAAATATGCTTGTGCAGCAGAGGCAATGCTTACCATCCCCTTCGGTTTTTAGGGTATAGTAAGGTGCATCACATTGATACCGGAAAGCAGCTTTGTACAGAGGCTCATGAAGGTCAGAGACATAGATGGTTTGGGCATTGTCAATAGCTATAGGATTGCCACAGTTCACAGCTGTAGAGGAGAAACAAAAATGGTCAAATACAATCAAAGGAGCATCCTCACCTAACAATACGATTATTCTATATGAGGAGGAACCGCTCGGCTCCATTCCTCTGTCTCTTCAGCATGCTCACATCCCAATCCTTCCATATCCTCCTAGTCTGGAGATACGGTGGATCTATAGAGCCTAAAGGCTCCATTCCAGTCCGCTTCCCACAATACAGAGACAGGTCACTTACGAACACAGCTGAAATGGGAGTTAGTCCATTCACCGTTGTCCTGACAGATGGAGTGAAAAGTCATGATGCTGTCTCGTTGCTAGGGAAAAGAAGACATAACCCGTGTTAAGTCACTGGCCGTGAAATGTACCTGACACAGGCACTTCAGTGGAGGGTCCTCAAAATGCTGCAGTGGCTGGAAGAAGTTTCCACTTACTACAGCTCTGGTGAAAACTTTTGAGTCCCCAGAGGTGCTCAGGACACCTGATGGGAAATGGCATCAGGAAGCTGCTGAGATGGCCGGAGAGGATATATGCTTTTTTACGTAACTTACCATCACAATTTCGTAGCCTTCCACACAGGTAACCTTCACATTGTCCTTGAAGACATACCTATCCTTCTTTGGGTCAAGAACAGAGTTGGGGATGACACTTGGGGGACAGGTTACAGCTTTGAAGAGATAGGCGGAAACCAGTGATTAACTCGTTCAAGATTTACTCTCCTTCCAGCTCCCAACTTCCTTCTCCCCAGTGACTACTCTCCCTAGTAAACAGGCATCCTCTGCTTCCTCAACACCAGCAGCTGTGAACACGTTCACGTGCTGCTGTACCGTGACTCTGCCCTGGGACAAGCTCTCTTCCCAACTCAGCAGCAGAGGGAATGCTTTCCCAAGTGTTTACTCACGATCCCCATAGTAGCGTATTTTCCAGCCTTTGTGCTGTACTGCATGGTCTGTCTGGAAGATTATGTCAACAGTATTGCTCCTAGTTTTGATTTCAGGAGGGCCTGGGAATTTGCTGCCACAGTAAGGACCAAAACGCTGCTTTCCAGCAACAATCTGGGAAAATAAAAAGAAATGAGAGATACCAAATGTATTCAGAGAGATATTGCCAAGAATTTCAAAAGGCAACATAATTGGAAATAAGCAGTCAGACGGTCTTCTGACTATGAGGAGATTGAGGGGAGATCCAGAGCATCCTGACTCCCTCCCCCAGCCCCACACCTACTATTAAGCTGTCGTGGCAACTTCCTTCTGAGCTGGCTGGTTCCACGTCGAAGTCCCCACTGCGTATGGTCAACGCCACAAAGTAGCCTGGCCCCAGAGCCACTTGGTAGTCACACCGCGAGTTCTCTGGGTACTGGCTGGGATAGTTGGGGCTGGTAATCTCCCCTGATGGCTCGGTGAAGACATTTCCACTGCAGTTCACTAGGATTAAGGAAGGAACACAGGTAGGATGGACCATTTCAGAAAGGAAATGGTCCAAGGCTGACAAGCTTTTCCTCTTCCACGACATCTCCAGTCTCCCCAGTCGCCTGCACAACCATGTCACAACACTGCATCTTTTCAGGAAACTGAAACCAGAGCCACTCTCTGCCCAATCAGCCAGGGACTTTAACTTCTAGTGGCCTGAGCCACCTGGCACTCTTGCCCATCCTTTGGCAACTTCCTGGTGTCCTAGGGGACAGATTCACTGATAGCAGTATGCTAAGAAGGGTCTCCATCACAGTCTTTAGAGAATGCAATTGCATAGCTTTTACCTCTCTTGACACAAAAAAGAAGAATGTTAAGAATATGTCAATAGAAATTTCCAAAATCGCAGAACACTGACAGTACAGATTTCCCACTGGAATGTCCTTTTCTCCAAAATATACTTGAGAAGGTTGATAGAGAAGGTCTTCCATGTACAGCATCTCACCTGAGCACATGTAGATCTCTTACCTCCACATGTTTTCATATCCTCATAGAGGAAATAATCCGGTGGACAGGTACAGAAGTAACCTCCAATATAATTATTACAGTAATGACTGCAAGGTTCCTCCACAAAATCTGTGCACTCATCCAAGTCTGCAGGCGTGAAAAGATGAACCAGCCAAGATTAGGAGAGGGCCCTAAGGGCAGGAGGAAGGTGAGAAAGGGAAGCAAACACTGGTGGACAATAAGGAAAAGGTCTCTCTAAAATAGCATGTAGACTGGCCATATTGGAAAACAGTCCTATCTG
>NW_010227675.1:6268-6695 GCF_000690775.1 Eurypyga helias | reverse complement strand
CCTGTAAGGAAAGCCCTTCTGTCAACTTTCCCCCTTCAGCCCCAGCCTAGATGCTTAAAGAGATTCACGGGAGGATGTTTTAACCTTACCCACTGCAACGTAGTAGGCTGCAAAACCAGTGAAACGCTCCTCATTGGAAAAGTCTGATTGGAAGCTCATAGTGAGGGTGTTATAAGGGACATGAAACTCCTCCACGATAGAGGAGCCAGGGGCACGAGGTTTCTTCTGCCCACAAAGCACACCTTCAAGATGGCCACCAGACAGGATCTGCAGAAGAACGCGGAGAGGTCTCATCTCAGTACTGGAATGTGTGTAGCTACCAACACTCGGGTCTTTCAGCTTATAGGTGGCTAACCAAAAGGCTCCTAAGGCACACACATTTCTCATGGCATTCCGGTAGATCTCCCAGGGCACAGGTATGTCACAT
>NW_010227675.1:0-6115 GCF_000690775.1 Eurypyga helias | reverse complement strand
CTTCCCCCCTTCAGCCCCAGCCTAGATGCTTAAAGAGATTCACGGGAGGATGTTTTAACCTTACCCACTGCAACGTAGTAGGCTGCAAAACCAGTGAAACGCTCCTCATTGGAAAAGTCTGATTGGAAGCTCATAGTGAGGGTGTTATAAGGGACATGAAACTCCTCCACGATCGAGGAGCCAGGGGCACGAGGTTTCTTCTGCCCACAAAGCACACCTTCAAGATGGCCACCAGACAGGATCTGCAGAAGAACGCGGAGAGGTCTCATCTCAGTACTGGAATGTGTGTAGCTACCAACACTCGGGTCTTTCAGCTTATAGGTGGCTAACCAAAAGGCTCCTAAGCCACACGCATTTCTCATGATGTTCCCAGATCTCCCAGGGCACAGCTATGTCACACAGCTAGCAGGAGAGACCGAGGCTGCTGCATGACCCACGCTGCTGGCCAAGGCTGGAGGACAGCCAGCCAAGGTACAGCTGAATGGACAAACCCGTTTCACGCCATCTGTAAGACACTTGAGGGGTGTTCTCTCCTACTGGCTTCGCAGCTGTGAAATACCCATCTTCACTTTTCAGATACAAATTAATCCAGCAATTCCCTGTTAACATCCTTTCCTCAGGCCCACTTGTACAAAAAATGAACACCATGGTTCAAAATAGTGGAAGGTGTCCCTGACCATGGCAGGGGGGTTGGAACTGGATGGTCTTTAAGGTCCCTTCCAACCCAAACCATCCTGTGACTCTGTGAAAATGGCAAAACCAATCACTAATGGTCTGCCGAGCAGTCTAACAGGTTCAGCCGTTTGTTGCCAAAAGACATGTTATTATAGCTCCTAGCAGAGCGTATCCATCCTACTGTCCCTCCTTGGTCCTTCTCCAAGGTCTCCTTCAGGTGCTGCACCTGACCTTAGTGCCCCTTTTCACACATCCTGTTGCAAGATAGGATGGTCTGGGAAATCCTTGATCTTTTGTGCCTTGTGGGACAACATGGAGCAGAGCTAGGGGTTCTCTAAGTTTTAGGAAAACTGGGGCACACAGATCACCGAAAACTGTGGTGTAATGGACCACAACACTATCTGAGTGCCCACTATCCATACACCAACCTCTTGATTGGTTTTAACCTTCACAATTTCCAATCAATTTATGATTGCATTAAATCATCTATGTCCTCTCACGGATTAATTCTGAATAATTTCAGAGGCAGAAAATCAATTCCCTTAGAAAATGGTTCTTTTATACCTATAGTTCACTGGCCAAGAATATGCCTTGCAGCAGGGAGGTGTTAGTGGTGCCTAAGAAGGGTTTTCCTATAAATATAGGAGAAACATGAGGAGGGGGGCATAGATGGGACACTCAGTTGGCAGACAATGCTCATGTGGTTATGAAGCAAACTCAAATCTACTTAGCGGCTGCTAGTGCAGATATACTCAGTCATTTGGGGTTCTTGGGGCTCAGAACAGGAAGGACGTGTCTATCTCCTCTTCCAGCCCCGGGGTTTGTACACAGCTTTTCTGTTGTGTGCTCTAACCCGCCTTCTTGTCTTTTGCTCGCGTGAAGCCAGGGACAGTACCTTCAGAGAGTCATATTCACAGTTCTGCGATGGTTCAAGATCCAGGTGTGTGAAATAAAGGCGAATGCCATATCCCGAAGGGACCTGGATTTCCCAAGATTCCTGCACATCATTAGGATACACCTGAGGGTAATTGGGAGACAAGATCTCACCATACATGGAGGCTGCATCAGCCCAGGCAGGGAGACAGAAGGAGATAAGGTACCTGAGAAAAGAGGAAGGAAGGTGACGTTGAAGTAGTCTTCTCTGTCCACATACAAACACAGTCCCTAGGGAAAAAGCTGGTCTTTGGCTGTATATAGCCTGCAGCATAGCTCCTGGCTTTGGAGCTTTCCTGACCAACGCTGTGGCTGTGTGGGGTTTGTCTTTCTCCTGTAGCATTTCACACAGAAGTAGTACAACCTCAGTGATGCTCTCTGCTCCTCTCCTGCTCTGGAATAGCTGGTAATGCTGCAGGAGTTGGAGTGTCTCAGGTGCTATCCCCTATTTCACTGCCTTGCTCTGGAGGCTACTTGGGCTATAGATACACTCAGATTTGAGAATCAGTACAGCAACACTGGAAAACCACTTAATTTATAACATGAAATTATTAATAAACCTGAGTTCTCCTTGGAGATTCAATAACTCACCACATGTGGAAAAAGCAGATCTTCCTTTCTGAAAACATTCAGGAATTGGACTTTGGAGTTACGGTCTGGGACAAAAAAACAGTGCGATTGATTAATGTTGCCTCTGCTTCTGTGTGTCTGCTAGGCAGGTCAAAGACCCTAAGGCCCCAGCTTGTGGAGCACATGTCAATGATGTGCCTCAAAAGCAAGCTGACGTCTCTCTCCCTTCCTGCATACAGCAACCCCTACCTCACGAAGGGATGCTAGGCTCCGTACTGGCAAAACGGAGATGACCTCTATCTTGGTACTCACCAGCACCCATGTCCTCCCCTCATGACCATCAGTGTCTCCAAACACCACGCTGGTGCATGGCAAATTGAGATAGAAAGCACCTCCCCCCCGAGGTACCCAAGTCATTCTTCCCAGCACCCCAAAAATTATGCTAAGACCCTGGGGATGGGGAGCAGCTTGTCCTAACTGTCCAACAGTGACGCTCAGGAATATTTTCCTTTCCCACTTATAATGCTTGCAATATTTACCTTCTCTCCCTAGTTCGTGGCTGGTTTTCTTCTCTCTTCCCGTCTCTTTCCTCGCTTTCTGTTTTTCATTTCTGGGCACACCCTCCTCCAAACGTGCCCAAGGCTGGGGTCAGGGGGACAGAGCTCTAATTCGCAATATCGCAGCACCCTCTATCTGCGGGATGCGACTCCCCAGCCTTCCCCCCGGGGTGAGATGCTCGGCTTGCCGGCTCTCGGCAGGAAGGGGAATTTCCAAGTTGCACAATCCTGTTGGCTCAGGCTGCGCGGGGGGGCACACAGATCTGGCCTGTATTAGGCATTTTCGGGAAATCGGATGACTTTTGGGAAAAGGGAGGGGAAGAGAGTTTTTTGCCACCTCCCCTCTCCTCCTCTTTCCCCTCCTTTTTAAAAGTTACGAACCAAACCCAAAGGGTGTAGAAAAGGGAGAGTCTACGGCAGAACTGATCCCATGCTTTTCCATGGGGAAAAAAAATGTTCAATCATCCTGTCCAGAGAGGCCTTTGCCAGGGTCCGCTCGGTTACAGCAACCTGGGGGCCACAGGGCTGCAGTCGCTGCTCCTCATATGATGCCTCAGTGACCCTTTTTAAGGGAAAAAAAGGACAAGATAGTGGCCTGTTGAATGATGTGCCTCTCTGAGGCTACCAGGAGGAGCAAGAGCGCCTTGTTTTGCTGGGTTTTGTGATGGGAACACTCCTGTAAGGAAGAACCCGACCCTGAACACAAAACTACCTCTTTATTTACACAGTGATCCTCATGTAAGAGCAACTCTTCATCAGACTTCGCCCTGGAACAAGTTAGGTCAAGACCTTAAGGAGGAGTTTCAAGGTTATACCAGGTAGGACCTTTAACCCAGCCAGTGCCCACGAGCCAAGACCAAAATACCACTGTACAAGCTTAAAGACCCATTACTAATACTAGAAAAAAACCCTCCTCCTCACAGACCAGCTACACTGGGACTGGACTATGAATGAAAATGTAAAACTCCATTCCAACCCCTACCCTTTACAATGAGCACAGCACACTCCAGAGCTTGTTTTAGCCAGGAAAAAAACGATTCAAGTTCCAACAGGCCATAGGCAAAGTGGGTGAGCAAAGCCCAGCTGAAAGACTCCTTTATATTGTCAAGGTAGAAACACCTACAGATGAATCATAACTGGCTTTGTTGTAGTCAGGATAAAGCTCTACTGGAAGAACAGGCCTAGTCTGTTTTCTTTGTCAAGCTGAGATAGAGAAAGAAAACAGCATGTCATCTCACTCCTGATGTCTCTTGGGAGCACAGCATGATGTTTCTAATTGGAATTTTCAGGAAAACAGTGATGAAAGATGGACAACACATCATGGCGAGATGTTTTCTTCTCTGAACTGGGCAAAGTAAAGGCTCAGCCGGCGACTCTTCAAGTCACAGTCGTATTTTCAAACGGGCACGGCAGAAGTAAAATGAGTGTGGGCTGATATATTATGCATCTCATTTCATCGCAAGGGAATTGTATGCTTCCATATGAATCTGACTCAATTTGTCTGTAGCTGTGGTAAATTAATATGTGTGAATATTAATAATTCTTTAGAAGACATATACCTCTTAATTAAAAAAAAAGATTGCTGAAGGGAGTTAAATAAAAAGGTAGCTCACATTTAATATGGGCACATATCTGCATAATGCTAACGATTTATGCAGAAGACCGGTGATATTGATGTATATATTTACATTGCATACACATACATCATTTGATTGCACTTGTCTACATCCGTATTGCTTTAAAAAATTCATCAGATGAAACAGCTACGTAATAGATTTTACAATCCACTGAAGCCATGTCGGAAATAATATTAAAATAATAATTTAAAAGAAGCAAAATCATGCCATTAATGTTAATAAATTATAACATTAAGACTGCCAATGCAATGTAATTCTGCTGAGAGGCACACGCATTCTTTTAAATTCCTAAATTACATGACCACATACTACTTTTCCCAAATTGCATAAGACAAACTTTTTCTTAAGATGAGTCAGGGCTGTGCAGCTGTAACCATTCTGCCAGATGTTATGAAGAGCAGTAGTGTTCCGGTTTTCATGAAATTACCATCTAAAACAGGCTTCACTGGCTTGTCTTCCCCCAGGAAATTGGGAGAAAAAAAACTTTTCCCAAGTTCTTAAGATAAACCACACTTTCCCATCTGGAAGCACTGAGTCAGTGCATGAAACAAAGGGAGTAAATATTAAAAAAAAAAAAAGAAAACATAAAATTAGCTAGCTGGAATCCATCAACAGGGAATCAAGGATATGTAAGTAGCAACTAAAATATCCTTGATCCACCCAAGACCTCAGCAGCACTTTGTCAGTAAGAGGATTCAGCGGGTTTCTTGCATGCTATACACTTCCCCACCTCGCTCTTGTGACCCAGGTTGGTTTTGTCATTACTGGTTAAATTCAGAACCTTGAGTAAGCCCCAGGAAAATGATAAAATCACAGAATGGTTTGAGTTGGAAGGGACCTTAAAGATCATCCAGTTCCAACCCCCCTGCCATGGGCAGGGACACCTTCCACTAGACCAGGTTGCTCCAAGCCTCATCCAGCCTGGCCTTGGACACTTCCAGGGATCGGGCATCCACAGCTTCTCTGGGCAACCTGTCCCAGTGCCTCACCCCCCTCTCCATGAAGAATTTTTTCATGATATCTAATCTAAATCTACCCCCTTTCAATTTAAACCTGCCCTAGCACTAGCTCGGACCTCCTGGGTATCCCCTACTGCTTTCAGCCTCCACATGCTGTACCAGGAGGATTTTCACCAGTCCGTTCACCTCTTTTACTCCCTCCAGCACTGAATCTGAAGGCAAAGCTTCCACAGCCTCCCCATGAAACCTGGGATTTGGGACCGTTCTGCTTCGTGCACTGCCCCACACAGAGATGCCTCCTCCCGTCTGTATTCCCTTCCCCTACACGCTTGGGTGCAGCATCACGCACCAGTGACTGTTAGCCATGGATGATGCCACGTTTCCCACAAAACAAAAGCCCTGCAGCCTTGTTCACACCCAAGGCCTTTTCCCTGTGGGTGAGGGGCTCTCACAGCTGGAGATAGGGGATATGACTGTGGAGATACGACTGTGGGGTAACTGTCATGACATCCCTATGGATGTCCATCCTCACCACCCGCATGGCCTCAGGGCGGTGAGGCAGTGGCTGAGGCGGAACAGTTCAGAGTTTGCTCTGTTAGGGTCAAACGTTCCTAAATACTCCGGTTTATTTTAAACCACAAGGCTGCAAACTGCAGTAGTGGGGCAGCTGCTGCGAGAGGAAACGTGACATTTGTGCGGCAGCACCAGCAACTTCCAGGAGGCGGCGAGCGGGGGCCAGCGGGAGCGATGAAGTGCTCCAGCTCCGTCAGACACAGCAGCTGAG
>NW_010227674.1:20534-49170 GCF_000690775.1 Eurypyga helias | reverse complement strand
CTGTGAAGAAAATTAACGCTGTCCTAACTAAAACGAGCACAAAAATGAAACCCTGAAGAGGGAGGTAGCACGTGATCACTCTCCCAGTTCATTGCAGAAGACCTGTACAAGCTATGCAAATTCACAAGCTTCAAGCACCAAATCTATCAGTCATTTCAGGACTCATTAACAGAATACTGAGGAATATTTTATACTTGCAGTCACATTGTAATTCTGAATTTGGGTGAAAACTTGAATGAAAATTAAATGCTCCTGACTGAGTATAATCAGAACCATCACAGCATCTTCAAAATTAGAATTTGTCTTGGATGTGGTCATGTCAGAAGAATAAAACAGCAAGGACTTAAGTGGCAACAAGTTCTGAAAGTAATGAAAAGGGACTCCAGGAAGATCACAGAACACAAGGTGGAATACACCAGCCTTCAGAAGTAAAACAAGTATCAGAGCACATAAATGCCAGACTCTGGTTGACTGTATTTTACTGTATGCATCTATAAGAGCACGGAATGCTGCAACAAAGGTGATTCTTAACATTTTCTGCAAAGATACTGTAGTCTCAAAGCACATTATGAGGAATATTATCACCACCTGTACACAAATGAGGAAAATCATCAGTGTAGAAAGCTAAGACTTCTTATCTAGATTAAGTCCTTTGAAATGCAGAAAGGCTGTAAACCAAGAATTATTTACACCCATCAGAAGTAATCTCCTTGCTAACTGGGGCATGACAACAACTGACCTCAAAGCAAGACCGCTGAATGATGACAAACTGCAGATGAGAATATATTTGGAAACATGGTTAATTATTGCTTGAAGCAAAGAATTGGATTTTACAGAAGTACTGGCGGACCACTCTGTCTTGCACTCTGGATCAGTAAAAAAAGAACCAAACAGGGCAACAGAGAAACAAACCATCCCCAAACCAGCTTGTTATGGATCATTTTCATCAACAATGAAGAACTAAAGGCATCCTCCCAACATTAGCAGCGTAACACACAGATGCAAGAAACAACATGACTGATGTGGTGATCAGTTTTTACTGGGAGTAATAAATGAATGGTGCCAAAAGACGCCGCAGAGATTCCAACACAGATACAAGTGTCTGGAAGACAGCAGCAGGTTGTAAAACCCAGCAATGCAGGAATCCTTGAGTAGCTCAATCAAGCTGTATCATCCTTGCTAGGAATGCGGAAGGGAGGGAACAAATTAAGAGCTGCTACACGATTAAGTCCCTTGCAGCACAGATGCGTCCGTCTGCTTCAAGTTAAATACAATACCATAAGGAAATTTAAATTCCCCCGTTGTCTCAGAAGAAGGCAGATGTATACGCTATTCTACACGTTCCGAACAACAGATACAAACAGCAAACTCCGAAAGCCAAGACATCCATGAGTGCTGCCCTTCAGTTCAGTGCTGAACAGATGAGCAAGGTGTAACACAGACCTGTGCAACAGCCTCGGTTGCTAATAAGGCGGCACATTCTCTTGGGACCAAAGCATGCAGAGTGTAGCTGTGCCTTTTGTAACGTTTTACACACAGAAGACAGGCAGGAGTTTTCAGTTTCTCTAGCAGGAGAGCACTTAGAACAAATCCATTCCAAGCTTGGACAAATTTGAGTTTTCACCATACCCCTTTCAGAAACCTAGGGATTTCCTGCCGTTGTGAATTTCAGTAAAGTACAACAAATTCAACTAATGTATTGTCAGTTTCTCTGTAACAGAAAGGACCAAAGGTGACGTCAGCCACCTCTCTAAAACGTGTGTCTACTCCAGTATGCACTGCACGCAAACCAACCAGGAAGAAAGATTTCTTTTTTTCTTCTAGGAACAATTCCTGCAGTGAAACCCCAACGTGCTAGATCCAGCCAAAGGCTAGGAGTGGAGACGATATGTCAATAACAGGTTAGATGACTGTTTCATGAACAACAGGCTTAGTAGCACTCAAAACTGTGCCAGAAATTATGATATGCAACTGCTGGTGTTCCTGCCAGGCCAGGGAATGCAAAGGCACTAACCACAAGGGGTAGCTCTGCAGTTTGGCCTTTACCCATCTATTTAAAGACAGAGGTAAGAATGGTGTTCAAGAGATTTCAGGGAAGAGAAGGAAATGTGACATCTGAAATATACATCTAATTATCGACAAATGTCTTCTAGTACCTCTTGCATGCTTTACTTATGGGGAATATACTGCTGTTGGCCACAATATATTCAAACAACTAATGTAACTTTAAATCTTATGACTGGTAGCAGGCAATCTTTTTTTTCTGAACTGAAAATATTTGAATGCATTACTGCAAAACTGTATTTGTCATGGAAAGGCAGCACCACTACAAACATAGTTATCATTGCTAAGCTATCATGTATCATAGAATCACAGAATGGTTTGGGTTGGAAGGGACCTTAAAGATCATCTAGTTCCAACCCCCCCACCATGGGGTCCAACCCTACTGCCATGTAACACACCTGAACCAAAATCTATAGCTTTAGAAACTTTAAACACTATCAGGATTTGCTGTCCCACATGATACCATCATCTGACATATTTGCCATTAGTTGACTGAAAGAGGACTTGCTACCATGTTTCTGTTCAACTCTCTCGAGGTTAATACAGAAGCCACATTTTAAGATGATGTAAGCTCTACACCTGGCCAATGAAGATCAGTTAATCACAGAATCCTAGAATCATGGAATGGTTTCGGTTGGAAGGGACCTTAAAGATCATCTAGTTCCAACCCCCTGCCATGGGCAGGGACACCTTCCACTAGACCAGGTTGCTCCAAGCCTCATCCAGCCGACCTTGGACACTTCCAGGGATGGGGCATCCACAGCTTCTCTGGGCAACCTGTTCCAGTGCCTCACCACCCTCTCCGGGAAGAATTTCTTCCTGATACCTGATCTAAACCTCCCTGATTTCAATTTAAACCCGTTACCCCTTGTCCTATCACTACAGGCCCTTGTAAAAAGTCCTCTCCCAGCTTCTTTGTAGGGCACTTGTTCTGAATCACGTTTTTAGAATGAGGCCTGAGTGATCAGAGTTTTCTCGGAAAACTTCTGTTACTGCAAGTCATTACACACTGCACTTGGGTTTGAACTGGGCTACAGATTGCAACACAGTGCCTAGAACAGCTCTGGACTTGTGACCGACCGCTGGAGAGCAATAGGGATGACAGCTTCTGACAGACCATCCCTCCTCCCACGGCGATACCAAAAGGAGGCGAATTTGTTCTGCTTCAGTTCACAAATATTCAAGACGCACATTTGCAAGCACGTAAGTAAAGTAATGAACTGTCTCTTGGGAAGTGCTGTATCATGCTTTTGGTCACCCTCAAGCAACTCAGCTGCCATATCTCCTAGGGAGAGCATCTGGTTTGTCAAGGAGAGCATTCCAAGTTTAGAGCTACGGATGAAGCCCTTGCCTAATTCACAACACACATAGCTCATCACTGTGAATGCACTGCCTTCTGTCACTTTCTGACTACTGGATTTTCAGTCCTGATTATCTGTTTCAACAAAGTTATTCTTTATTACCCAGTGATCACTATCACAGCCTCCCGTGTGTGTGACTGGGCATGTTTTGTAGAACAGGGGCATTGTCAGCAGTGTAGTTAGCCTGCTGGATATAAATAAAATACCTTCATTGCCATAAGTTCCTGCATCAAAACCGCATTTTCCAGGTCTAGCCTCTGGCTGTCTCCACGGGGTTTAACGTCATAACTAAGGGGATCAATGTGGATGCTTTCCAGCTCGAGCATTGTCAGCTTCACTGCTGCTCTGTCATTTTTCAACTGCTGGATGTAATCCTTCAGCCGCTGCTCATCCTCCTTTGTAAATTCCGTATCACAACTGCTTGCAGTTGAGCTGGTAGTACTGGAAAGAGAAAGAACAGTATTAAAAAAAAAACCTGTTTGGAGCAAAATCTACATATTTACATCAAACACTCTTCCAGAACTTCACCAACACATCTGAGTCTTACTTAAAAGTTCATGGAAAGGACACACGTAGTGCGGACTGGACGTTGCAATGTTCAGAAGACGCAGAGAGCTGTGCCAATTCAGAAAATAAATTAATTCTCTAAGCTGCATGAGAAAATTGAATCATGTGACAACTTCTCTGCAGAACCAGATATTTAGTGACACGTAACAATTACTTCTTCTGGAATGGTGTCTTTTGAAACAAGTCTTTTTTCTTTAAATTAAAAAAAAGCTATTTAAGATTTCTTAGCAATACCCTAGCAGGGCAAGCTTCCCTCTGCTGCTCAGCCACTAAGATTTCATCTTCTTGGGAAGAAGCATCTGCTAAGAAAAAATAACCAGCCCAGATCTCATTTATCTCTGCTGATGGCAGTAACAGTTATCATCTCAGATATTTTAAATGGATACTTGTAGGAATCATCCTGAGAAAAATTCCACAGGCAGATGCCAGGAGGTAGTATATTTCAATTCATGTTAAAGTGTATTCCTCAGTACACTAACATTCCTTCAGGGCTGGAGGGGTTTGAAACCAGCTCATAAGTTAGCAGTATAACGAGAAGTCATCATCAGACATGGCGGAACTTCGCCTACCTACAGGCACCAAACAAACTAGTGGGGCCCACTAGTCTGCCCCACAAACACTTACACCCAGACTGCAGAAAGGGAGAACTAACGTCTTAGAGCAAGGGTGGCTCCGTGCTGCCTACCCACCGACACACATGCCAGTGCTGTAGGGGGTCGAGACTGACACAGCCGTAGCATTCCAGGGCTGAATATAGTTGCAATAACACTAAAAGGAAAATAAAATGCCGTGTTGTTTCTATAACCTCACTCAAAGCTGTCTGCTGTCTCCTGAGGTCCTGTAATCAGCTGCCGGGTGAGGAATAAGTCATCCATTAACTGTGCTTGTCTGGAATGCTAGATGATCTCAGTTATCAGCAGGGGAATAAATCACTTTCTGTATCAAATTGCACTGCTGTTCAACATTTTTCTAGGAAGGAAAAAAAAAAACCAAACCCACCCGCTACATGCTGTGAGTCAGGATGATGCCCTAAAATATCTTATGCCTGTGAAAAAGGGGAAACCTATCAAGATAGACTTGATTTTTCTCTTTTATTTTGGTTTTATTTCAGCTAAAGCTACACTGATTTGTAAGTGCCTCAAAGAATTGCCAATCTTCCCACAAATTCCAAGCACAGCCTTGGAGGAGATAGAGATTTGGCAAGTCTACAAAGACTTCTCAAAATCCTTCCCTCTCATGAGATATCGCATTACAGTTCTCTACAACTGTCCTCTGTCAATTTGCCATTATTCCTTCCTTTTCCTAGAGATAATAGGTGCCATATTTACCACAAGCGTATACTGGTCTTTGCTTTTGTTTTCATCCATTTCCATCTGCAGTGAAGCTAAACACACCCAGTACCTACACTCACAGGCTGAAACAAATTTCTGTTCATACTTAGTTCTGCATTAGAATCTCGAAACACTTAATAAATTTTGCTTTACTGAGTCTAAAGATACCTCTCTGAAGTAAATAACTGATGTAAAATCATGAGGACAGACAACGTGAAAAATACTTAATTCTGTACTGAAGTCATGTTGCAAGATTCCTCAGCATCCAAAGACAGCAACTGCACAGCTTTTCTGGATTAAATGTAAACCAGCTGTTGTTGGAGGAAGGACAGCTTTTAAAGCCTACACAGGCTTCAAATCTTGGGACACAAAGAGCTCATCTCAGTTTTCACTTGTGAAGGAAAGCAAACCTAGCTCTCCTGCTGGGAATGAAACCTGAGAAAAATGCTGGATGTCTGTTGTTATGTTGTGCTGGACCTCGTACTCACCGGACATTCAGAGTTTTTGGCCCTTAAAAGATCCATGGCTATGCACGTATATTTTAGGAGAGCGCAGTCCAAACTGAGGAAGGAGTCTGGGTTGTTGCCAGAGATACTCAGGCTGCTTTTACTTCAGTTCTGGCTGCCTGCCTGCCTGCCTGTCTGTCTGCAGCTGAGTTGGCTCCTCTGGTAAATTGCTAGCAAGATGCTCCTCTTCTTTTTTCTTTCTTTTTCTTTTTTTTTCTTTTTTTTTTTTAAAGAAGGTGAAGGGAGCTTAGCAAGGAAGCTGTCTCAGCCAGCTTCCCTTTCTTCCCATATTTAAAAGCAAACCTCAACCTGGAAGAGTGGAAGCAGTATGGGTTGCAGAAAGCCAGGATACAAAGCCCAAAAGCCCACTTTAGACTGCTGTAGAAGTGAGGCTGCACAATGAGGGAGGGAAGCAACGCTGCAGCGCTTCTGAACTCCCACAGCACAGCTCTGCCAGTGCGTGTTCCCCCCAGATCCCCACCGCACAGCTCTCCACAGCCATAATGCTAGTGCTCTGCTGCGCAGTTTAAGGGCCCACAGCTGATGAGCATATGACGCTGAATTGCAGATACTGCTCTCCCTTCTAACAGCAGTCAGGACAAAGGAAAAGAGACCAACAGATTGCGTATGTAGTATAATGAATCCACCCAAACCCCACGTGAAACTTGCAGAAGATACGCAGTTCCTCATTTCTCAAGCATGTAGGTAAGGATAGAGAAGGGATTGCAAGTTCATCACACCTGGATGGAATACAACAGAATTCTTGTTCATTCTTACTGCTGTTCTATTCAGAACAAGCAAAGAGAAATGGTCTTCCCACTTGCTTCATCCCTCAAGGCTTTTACAATGATGTCATACCGCGATGAGGTCAAATTAATTTTCATATACAGCCTGTGGAAAATATGCAGGTTGGTACAGTACAACATGCAGTTTTATTTGGTGGAATGCATGTGTGTGTTTGCATGCACATGTGTGCGTACAAAATGCAGTGGATAGGTATAAACATGGCTTCCAACAGTGCCTCTGTGTGAGTAACTTGTGTACACTACAAAATTTTGTCCATAAAACCCAGTATAAGCTTCATCTGTTAAAAATCGAGTCAATAAATAAATCTGCAGTTCAGCAATGCTGCAGATGATACCCAAGTTGCTAGAACTAAAACAGTGCTGCCAGAGCTGAATCCATAAAACTTGCTTGAATGTCTGCACGAAACCTTACACTCCACAGAACGCATCTGATACACAGTATGCAGGGGCCACCCTCTTCTAGGTGAATGTTGCGGCTTGAGATCTGAAACAGCACAATGCCAAAAGACCGGAGAAATAGAAAAATACTCGAACCCGCCGAAAGACAAACAACAGTACAGCTGGCTAAAACCCAAACCTTTGGTGAAACCACGCTGCTTCCTTCTGAGACAAGTTCAGTCCAGCAACTGAGGTGTAACATGGATAACATTAAGGTATCTGTTGGGATATTTTTAAGTAACTTATTTGCACACTCCAGCCAAGATAATCTTGTCTGTCAGCTACTTACCTGAAATCTGAGGTGATTCTGATGGGAGATACCGCCCTACATCTGTCTGAGTTCAGGTATTTTGTGGCACTGCGTGATACTGAAAAGAATTCCCTTTGCATGTAAGAGGACAGATCCTTCCCCCACCATGAATCTAGATGTGAAGTTGGGCTTACTAGAACGGCAGGGAATAAAATCCACTGTTTTCAGCCAGTGTCAGAACTGCAGTCCTCTTTTGGTTCCTTCTTTTTAAGGTGCAATCAGCCAAAACTTGTTGCCAATATATGTTCTATAGTTAGCTTCTGTCCATTAAAATAATTATGATTTCCAACTACACTGCAGACCTACTTCTGTTTTCAAAAAATGAATTGGCAGCATTATTGTGCTGCTGCCAACCAAATGAGTTGAGATGCTTGCTATTATTTTTATTCACTTCACCAGTAACAACCTCTGTGATGCTCTTTCATTGCATTTCATTTCTTTTCATTTCAGTTGCTCCCTTTTACAGTCTTTAACCACTTGTCACTAGTGGCTCACCAAGCATTTATTCTCAGTATGTGTTCAGTGATTTGACATTCAGAATCTCATTTGAAATGCCAAAGCTAAAGATGGGTCAACAATTCCATTATAAGTCCCTATTCTACAGGATTTAGAACAGCAGGGAGAATTACTCATTTGTCACAAGTCTCAGCAAAGGAGAGTTTTCATCATCCCACTACCTCTTTACTCCGTTGGTTTCAAAGGGAAAAGGTAGCAGCACCACGCTCGCTGCAGCTGAAAGCCTGCAACACTAAAACACACCTATAGCAAAAGATCAGTCTCCCAGTGTGTTGGAACCACGGAGTGTGAAAACACTCTCGTTTCAGCGCAGTGGTCTCCAAATGATGGTTCACACAGCGCTCACTGGTGATGTGGGCTTATTCTACTCCCCTGTTTTACCGACTGCCAAGTTCTTTAAGGCCAATAAAAAACATCAAGCCTGCAGGAATAGCTAGAAATCCACAGCCTGCTTTCCTATCTCTGCTTGGATTGCTGTTGTAATGGAAAAGGAAAGGAAATGGAAACCTTCAACATCAAACAATCACGGAGGGCTGGAGGGCTGCGGCAGTGGGACCGCCGTCTGTCTACATCAGCAGGGAGCCAAGTGACAAGGCAGCATGCGTGACAGGGCTGAGAGAGCTGGCAACTAGGCAGGATAATTCCTAAAAGCAGTATGATCCTGGAGAGAAACAAGAAGGATCCAGAATGACAGGGAGAGCAGAGTTAAAGACAAAATCTTCCGATTTTTTAAACCCGAGATAGAGCATTTACCAATCTAATATAAAAAAACGTGTGCCTTTTGAACCAACACGGATTTTCCATCTATGGGCTGGCACAGTGCCAGGTGCCCGTAAGCTGGAGAGGAGATGCCTCTATTTTGAGACAGGGTCCACAGGAAGGAGAAATCTGTAAAGACCTCTACTACGTATCACTAGAACAGAAGGGAAGAATAGATGTGTATTTCATGGAGAAGCTCAAGTTTCAGAAGAATTTTAACTGATACGACTGTTTAGACAAAGACAAATGACATTGGGTGCAGGGGGAGAGGAGGGGGATGACAACGTGTAAGTGATGATCAGATCACGATGCCCAGAAGACAAGTTCCTGACTTGCTGCGTGCCCTCTGGGTGAGTGAGAGAAGCTTTTCTCTCTCATGTGCCACATATATCAAAGCAGACAACAACTGTTACCTTACTCAGTACAGTATCTTGCTCCACGCCAGAAAAAAGGATCCTCCAATGATAATGACTCAAGCTGAAACATCTCTCTTGCACACAGAAGCATTTACATTTGCATGTTTGCATTTCATGACAGAGTTTATACCAACAAAATTTGAAATATTATGCCACTTTTGTCATACCCTGCTCAGCTGACATGTTAAGTGCACACATTTCCAGCTGACTGCCAGAAGTTCACGGTAAATAATGAGCATGAGGGATGATTTTCTTCCCCAAACACACAGACTTCCCTCCTGTATAGCCCTCCCACCTCCCAGAAAAAAACCCAAAAATTATGTTCAACAAAGCAAGGACTACAGAGACTACATTCCTACCGAACACGTCTCAGTGGAAGGCTAGGAGAACGAACACTAAAAGAGGACGCACACCCTCAGATCTCCCCCGTCAGTACTGGAACTATCTTAATTGTTTTCAAGAAAAAGAAAAGCCTTGATTATGTACCAGATGTCTCACAAGGAAGAAAAACACTCGGGTAGTTACGGACAACTGGAAAAGACCCTTTCACGTAACAGAATGGAAAACAGGCTCAGCCTGGGCAGAGGTGTTGCCGTGTGTGGCCACATAGGACACGTTCACCTGCAGGTGTGGATGTTGCGTAAGGGCGCGCAGAGTGAGCCAAGTCAAGTATCTGAAAATTCTTCCCAAGGACAGCAACTACTTCTGGTGCAAACTGTGATCCGTGTGTTACTAGCGCAGATGCCGCCACGTTAATTTCTGAATAAAGAGACAGCTTTCTTGGATTGAGACTGCACCATGACTTCTTTGAATAAAACATTAATATTTACCTCACATTCGGACCATGTTTCCTCAGGTTACCTTTTTGCTCACTTTTTAGCTGTTCCATGCTAGTCACACGGCAGGAAATAATATCCTTTGGAGCAGGCATCAGCAAGAAGAGGAAATGATATAGTACTAAAATAAACTTCTAAAAGTGTCAAAAAATGACAGCGTTTGAATAAAGAACTGGCTCAAAAACTGAATTAAAATTAAGTTTTAGAGTGAATCTGAGCAACCAAAATAACTTTTAAAAAGAAAAATGTTCATCTATATTTATCCAGGATGCTTGCCAAATTCATATCCATACACAAGCACACATATTCACTGCAGAGAGTACAATTACACTGCAGGCAGGCAACGACTCAAAATTAAGCTGCTAGCAGATGTATTTGAACTGGAATGCTGCTGCAATAATAGCTCATTTAAGTTCCATTATTTTATAGGTCTTCAGAAAAACGGCAATATCCAGCCTTTCCTGGAAGAATCCATTTTGCCTGGCATGATGTTCATTTGCCACTCCACGTGTGAAAGAACAGCATGGGAAGGAAGAATTTGGAAGGGGGGAAAAGAGGAATGAGAAGGGAGAGGAAATGGTTTGAAACAAAATGGCTGGATTTGCAACATTTAGAAAACAGCTCTTGAGCACTCCAAAATGGTGATGGAAGCATAGTTCTGATCTCTGGTCTTCCATACGCCTGTCCTGTCTGCATACAATAGGTATGAATAAGAAGTACATGATTTGGGTTCTAATAAAACAGCGAGAAAGTCACTGAAGTAAAACAAACGTAATGTTTTTGCCCTTTATGAGGAAGATCAAAGTTCAGAGTCACCCATTTGCAACAAATTTATACAAAACCCTTCTTGGCTGGAGCTGCTTCAAGTTAAAGACAATCAGACCACTGAGGCATGGTGACTTACACATCAAAGCAAAGAAGTCAGCGGACTGAGGTGAGGGAGGTAGTTCAGCAAACACAATACAACATAACTTTTGGCCTGAAACCAAACACTTGGGGATTAGGAAAGCAGATGAGCTGCTGTTACCTTGTGTGGCTGTTGGATGACAGGCTTTCCCAGGGCTGCACGCTACAGCCAGTGATTGCGTAGGCTCCCCCGCAGCTCCCATCTAGTTTCATCAGCAAGGCTTTTGCTGCGTTCTCAGCTGTCTTCCTGCAGTCATGAGCTCTCTTAAGCATCTGGGTGATGTTTTCATCACCTGTCTGGTCCCCTAGTTTTCAAGCAAACAATCTGTTTCAGAGCTTTGAGGAGGTTGACAGAAATTAAGGCAAGAGTAAAGATCCTTCTACGTACTCCCAGTTTATACCAAAATGATGACAATAAATTACCAATCTGTAAGGTAAAACCAACTTCACGTCTGTGCCAGCATCAGTGGTAAAGGGGCTACTGGCCTGAATGCCTCTCCCTCCCAGCCACAAGCTCCAGGTACTTGTTGCTCCGGGTACATATCTTAAGTGATGTTTTATCATAGCCTGTCTGTCTGTAAGGGTGTGCATTGTGCATTTGGATTAGGTTAGGATGCTGAAATTGATAATACACTGGAAAAGCCTCAGTCTAAGTTACAACTCTTACTCCAATCAGTCCAATGCTTTTTCTCACAAGCACCTTTAACTCAAGCCTAGTGGCTAGCCAGAACACTTGCTTACAGTTTATTTTCCAGCTGGAAAAGTTTGTCTTACTGCTTGGAAGCAGCCTTTCAGACTTCGCAGTCACGCATACTAAAGCAACAGAAAACTAGCACTGGTGTTTGCTAATTTGCTGTAATTTCTAGTGGTTATGCAGCATCTATGCAGCTGGTAAGACATCTGCTCTGCAGAGGCAGGACAGAAACCAGCACTGTCACTATGCTTACAGTCCTAACTCCAGCTGGAGTCAAGTAAGTCACTGAAGTCACCACGCATTAGTGGCTACACTGAAAGCCTGAACAAAGCTACAATATACTCATACTCACACTTCACCAACTTTACTTTACCAACACAAAGATGTCAGAGAGTATAAAAACCCTCAGTTTGCTCTATGTCACATTTTCATTTCATTCTTATTGGAGTCAAAGACTGATTACCCATACTTCTGCTCTAGAAATAAGATTAATGCAAAAGAAAGGGAGAATGTTCTGTTAAGAGCAGCTGGATATGTCCAGCTCTAAGTGATGCAGAAGCAACTCCCACAAATTTTCCACTCAGATGATGACATAGAAGTTGACTTTCAAGCCAAAAATCTGCTATTTTATCTTGGTGTTTCAATCGAATTTCACAGTGAAGTAAATGTACATAAACCAAACACAAACTCCTACAAGCTGTGTTATATAATGGGAAACTGGCACTATTTCTATCACAGGGCTGTAACCATAATTAAGACCTGTAGACAGACACCTATATGAAAACTAAACTACAGTCCCTTCCGTAAAATGCATGTGAGGTGAAACCCTGCTCAAACCCAAACCACTTCTCCCTTCTAAGATTTCTTTCTGACACCTATGTGATCAGGAAATCTTAAATTCACTTTTGCTGGCCACTGATTGATCTCTGCCAGCAGGGAAAGCTTCCCAGCACGTTGTGGAATGACCAGCATCTGGAAGAAAGGTGGATGAAAATGTCAGACATCCACTCCAACATTTTGTGTAGGGCACACACTGCGCAGGCCAACACAAGGGACTGCCTCTGGCACTGGAAGAGATACACCATAAGGGGCATGGTTAGCAGCACAGCGACGGTGGGCTGAGCGCACGCAGTCATCTGAAACAAGAGGATGACCACGTCCTGTGGCTCTAAAGCCAGATGGTCACTCTGCCTCTAAAAGCTTTCCATTTACATTTCAGTCATTCCTGAGAAGCGAGGGCTGTCATACTGTCTCAACCAGGCAGTTACTACGCCTCAGCGCAGCATGAAGAGCTTTCTCCACTTTCTACTTGAAGATTACCTCGGCTACCTTCTCCTGTGAGTAAAAGGAATGGGCACTATAAAACCCAGACTAACATTCTTTGTGCAAACACCTCTTTCGGTCAGAAAAGTGGAGCCGGCCGCAACATCAAGCTCCACACACTTCCGAACGGTGACACCGCATTTTTACTTTAGCGAGCAGCATATGAAAGAACACCACCGCCTAGACACAAGATTAACTATCCACAAAACAAGAAAACACCAGAACATATAGGGTAATATTCCCAACAACACAGTAAAACGTAAGATAGAATGTTTTACAATTTTAAATGTGGGATAAAAAACTAGACCCATTTTTGTTTTGTTTTGTTTTTTGGTAACTCTTCAGCGCTACCTTTCTATTGTCTTAATCCCAGTTTTTCACAGACTCTACTCAACTTCTAGGGGGGTCAATATTGCTGATTCGAACAAAATCTGTACTTGCAGTTACCACAGCTGTATGGCCCTAAGCCACATATGCTCATGAGTATTGTTTAAAGATTCCACTCTGTACAGTTGCAAGCCTGCAGCAGCCTTACCACTGCCAGAACAGGGATCCCCTTGTGATAGTATAGGTACACTAATTTAAAATGCTAGTGAATTCTGTGATTTCATTGCAGACTCCCTTTTTTTTTTCCCCTATTTTTTGGGTGTGTAAAATGATTTAAACAGTTAAAAACAAGAACAGACTGGAAAGCATTCTTAAGTGATGGGTCATGAGATGATTCACCATTACAACTAACTCTAATGCTGACATGCAAAAAAACCCCATTTAAAAAAAGTGATTCATTGACATCTTACCAACAGAACCAACACCTGCAGCTCTGAACTGCCCAAGAATGAGACTCTGCTCACTTTCTGCCAATGCCAACAGCAGCTCGTATGCTTCTATGCACTGTTCGCTGAGAGAGAAAACAAGGCACAAAAACCAAAATTCACATAAAATATATCTGTAATTTAGAGGAGAAGAATACCTGCAACAGCAACAACAACAGAGGTAGCTGAGGAACTGCGTGATTCCCCACTACTTGTCTAGTAGCAAGGGTACTAAATGACATAACACACATGGCTTCTATCACAAGCATTCAACAATCTCTACTTCCTTCTGATGGTCCTCAAGTAACTAAGAAGTTCAAACAAGAGAGTGACCTGATGTGAAGTAAGTTCCAGGAGCAAGTTTGAAACAGTCAATATGAATGGAGCTCAGTATGATCCCTTTTGTGAAACATTTTTCAGGCCTTTTAACTATACAAAATACTGTATTCTATGCTATATAACTATACCATACAAAGCATCCTAGTAAGAATAAAAGAAAAGACAAGAAAAATACTTGTTGCTTCATCCTGGCTGTAAGATTTTCCTCCTTGCAACACACCAGCTTCTACACTTGTGAGTCACTCATTCCTGTTGCATTCCAATGTTTTTGAAAATATATACATTACATTCCTATTTGCAATTTACACTTCCTTGTAATTTGCTTAAGGCTGACAGTAACAGAATACGTTCTTTAAAAGGCACAGATTTGTCTTAAGACCAGAACTGCTTGTTACAAATTAGCTGCAGTTGAAGGAGTTAAACACCACCATCTTTTTATATGTAGTTTAAAGCAAATTTAGCTACTTGTACCCAAACACTAAGTAAATTAATCCAAAATTCCAACTGATGTACTATAAAATCACTGTGAATTACGTGGAGTACAATACTATTTGGTCCACTGGTCTTGTGAAAGACGTCAACCTAATACAGAGAACCTGTTCCTTAAGACCAGATAGAGCAGAGACAGTTGAGTCTCCACACAATCCCTAATTCAAATGTTAAATGGGTATTTTAAAATTAAAAATAAATCTGTACATTTTTATTATTACATTTCTATTTCTCTGCTGGTAAGCTAGGGTTGAAATACACTCGTATCAATAGTTCTGTAGTTTGTCAAGCAGTTCAACCAAAGGGACATTTTTTTTCAGGGAGGAGACAAACAGTATTACTATGGCAGAACAACAATTTTACTCTCAAAGGCTTGTACCGAGTCTCCCCCGCTCCCTCTTTTTCTGGCTGAGATGCCCTCTGTGTAGGTACATACCTGTACTGCAGTGCAAGCCTGAGGGCTGTGGCGTTGGACTCGTACTTCCCCACAAGCATGCTCATCCTCTCGGCATTGCTCTTGCACTCTTCCAGTGTTATTGTCAACAAGTCATTCTGGGATTTCAAGTGTTCAATACGGCTGTAGAAAAGGAAGTGATTTGCAACCTTCAACCTTAGCTTGCAGACACTGTCCTGAAAACTCCAGAACAATCACAATGTAGAACAACAAATACCATTTTGTCTACATAAGGTTTTTAATGAAGACGGGAAAATCTATCAGTTCTGCGTCTCATGTCAAGAGCCAAGAGAATAGTAATTTCCTTAGGACAGTCTGTTCTCCTTCTACTCTTCTTCACATAAACCGTAATCATAGCGCTGTGCAACAGCAGGAAGCAGAAAGCTGTTCCCTTGTTCTGTACCCACAAGACTCTGTAGGGCAGTTTCCTATTAACCTTTTGCTTAATTTTTCTGCCTCCACTCCTTGCTCCCTGCTGCTACATTCGCTTCTTGTTTTAAGTGGCATGTTCGTTAGTGCAGTGTGTGGGTGTGTGCAGTGATCATGTCACTGATTAAATGCTCCCTTTCTTTGGAACGTCTAGAGTAACTGTCTCATGTGAAGTAATATTTTGGCTGTGTTTAGAGAGGTAACTTCCAAAACATGAACAAAGTTTCAATGAGGCAATGAAATCTTCAAAAGTTCTGGCAATACTCAAACAGAAGCTCACATCAGAACTTAATTGTAATAATTGTAACCTCAGTGAGGTTAACGCTGAATCTGAAAGTGAGGCTTCAGTGTTTCAGTATTACTGTTTATTCCTGGGGCTGATGACTGCACTACACATCAATGTACTTCACCCAATCCTAAGAGTTGGACATACACTGAAACAGACAGGCAAATGATTTAAAAATTTGGACAGGTAGCTAACAAAGAAATCAGTGCCATCTAGAACTCTAAAATCACTGACTTCTTAACAAACACAAGAAGAAGGAAAAGGGCTAGTATACCATTAATTCAGCAATCAGAATAAAGCCCTGACTTCCCTAGCTGCTACAGCTCTCACCTCCTAATAAGGATACACGTTGTCAAAGCATAATTGTGCAGCGCACAGGAAAAGGAAAAGAAAAAAGAAGAAAAAAAGGATCACATTTTGCAGCACTACAAAAACACAAGCTACAAATAAAAGAGATATTGTACTGATCAGACTAAGTTTGAGATAGCCAAGAGGAAGAGAGAGCTTGGAAGGAAAAATGTTTTGATTTTATGTGCCGAAGAGGACGGGAAGCATTGGTTTTGACAGTGCTTACTGAAGGACAGCAGCAGCAGGATTTTAACCGCAATCAGAAACCTGCAATCTTTATTCTGCAGATACAAGTCTATTTACTGGTATATATGCCATACCACCATAGGTCAGTACCATCATTGATACAGCTGACGGTGTAATTCTGCTTCTTCAGGACAAACCAAAACAAGCTACTTCCAGAATGATGGAGAGCAAGTTACAGGAATCCTTATTTCTAGCAGTGATGTGTCTTATGACAAAAGATGCCATGTTTACTTGGTCAGCCACAGAGAAGGACACTCTACACTGCAAATCGTCACAGGTGAAGGTGCTGTGCTGATCTAATAATGTATGACCAAACTGTTGTCCTGCTAGTGGAAAGAATCCTTAGCATGTGTACTGGGTTTAGTCAGGAAAGAGCCACTTGGTTAGTCAACACCAGAGGATCTGCCAATCGTGCTGGCCCTGCCCAACCAAAACCTTTACGTACTGTAGAAGGAGACAAAGTCCCTGAAAAATTGGTTGGAAAAATCGTTCGGGGTTATGCCTGCCTCAGGCAAGTGCAAACCCATCTGTGGGGTTGCTTTCACTCAAGGACCTGGATGCACTTGGTGGGGAATGAGAGAAGATGGGGAAGTCCAATGTGTACCTCCAGGAGATTTGATTCTGGGGGAAAACAGCCCTTAAATTAAATTGCATGATGGCCATTAACTGCTGCAAATAACCGTTGTTCTGAGCTCTGTGTTGTAGGAATCACTCTGGCAGACATCACCTGAACCTACAGAGGTCCAGCCTTGCCAGAGGTGCAGCAGTGACCTGAGCTGGTGGACAGATACGGTTGGACTGGATGATCTCTAAGGTCTTTTCCAACCTAGTGATTCTATTATTCTATGATTCTATGAGCTAAATTGGCATCAGCGCCCAACGATCCCACGCAACACTTCACCTTTCCTGTCCTAAATGACCACAACAGATGGAACCTGAAGTCACGGGCCAATGGATATTTTGCCAAGATGGTCTACAGATGAAAGGAATTGTATCTGTGTATGATGGGATGGGAAAGGGGGAGCTGGTTAATGAGAATTTATGGAATAGTATGGGACTTGAGCATGATGTAAATGGTATGAAATAAAGGGTGGAGAATGTGCTGGGTTCAGTCAGGAAAGACTTAACTCCCTTTGCCATGGCTGCTAGGAAGCTGTTCCTGGATGCAGAGAGCAGCACTGATCAGGTCTCAGCTGGTGCTGGGCAATGCCTGCACTGAATTCAAGGTCTTTCTCCCCTTCTGACCCTGCAGCTGCGTTCCCAGCTCTCGCTGTCTCGCTACAGGCCGTGCTGGGACACACAGTTCAGGCACCTGACCCCAACTGACCAAGGGAGTATTTCATTCCATAGTACGTCATGCTCGGGGCATGTATTAGTATTATTATTAGTAATATTTGCATATATTCATTTAGATTCAATTAGTAAATAGTTTTTATTTCAACTTTAGGAGCTTCTTTGTTTATTTTACCTCCAATTCTTCCCCTCCACTGCAGGAAGGAGAGGGAGAACCTGTGAATTTGTTGTATTTTCCTAGCCAGAGTTAAACCACGACAGCATGATTCAATCTTCTGTTCATCAATTACATTCCATGTTTATCTGTAGCTGCCACAGTTGAGCTGGGACTGAATTAAATGTTCAAAAAGGCTAAAAAGTACTAACTTTAATAAAGCTAATAGCATAGCAGACAACACATATGAGCATACGTAACTCTTCACCTTACCTATTTAATCTCTCCGTCTCCACTTCAAATTCTCGGATTTTACTTTCAGAGATAGCAGATCCATGCGAATACAGAGTCTGGAAGATTTCCTGGATGTTTGAGCAGTCTTGGAGGGAGTGTGCCAAATGTTCTGCCACAGTACTAGACACCTGCACAGGACAGTTAATACATCATTGTGAACAGATAACCACTGGATCCCTCCCACAGGCAGTCCGCACTGAGAGCTGCATCTGCTTGCAGGCACTCACTTCAAGGCATTCATTATTCAGTTCTTACTATGAATTTTCCATGGAATAGAACATTTACAAGTTTCCACTTTAAGAATCTATTTTGATTTAAAATTCTGCTAAGGAAAGGGTGAAGTTCAGTACTTCATCACACATTTAAAAAGCCTAGTATGCAAGCTGTCTGCTTTCCTGAAAGCTTAGCCAAAGGTCAGAGCTAAGTTCTTCAGTGAAACAAATATTAACACATAGTAACAACAGGGTTATGGGTTTACACTGGCATTAGAAAGCGGAATCCAGTTCTCTGTTGACTGGAAATTGTGAAATGCAACTGAACAGTCTTTTCTTGAAGAATAGTATTTTGGAGGAATTGACTCCAAAATTATCCTCTTCAAGTCACTCCGAGAATATTTTCTAGCCACCAGTTATGACAAAATGAGATCTTAATGCTGTGTGAAATATTCTCTGTTAAAATGTTTTTCTCAAAATAACTTTTGAAGTGTTTTCAGTTAGCTCATATATTAACTTCGTCAGAAAACAGTGCTGCTTTCAATGGAATGTGGGTCATCTTCAGAACATATCACACATGCACATAATTATTAGTCCTTACCCCTATGCTGCTGATTTCTGATCCTAAGACAGGTCTATCAGATGACGAAGACTCTGATCTTGTCTTTGACAACTTCACTCTTTCAGCAATCTGTAAGTCAGAATGCTGCACATGTTACACAGGAACTCAACGCTCCGCAGAGATTACACAAAATGCATTTGTTCACTCGCTACGCTTGCAAACCTGAAGTAAACTACTGTAAAATTGACGCCTGTGTTGTAACAAAGAGAATTACAATCATTAGCACTTAATTCCTTCCTGCAGCTCAAGTTCATGGGCCTGCTTAGGATCCCCGAATAATCTGGGGATTCTAGACACCTCCCAGTTAATCAGATAAACCCAAAACGAAGCCTGCTTCTCCCAGATAATGAGGAGCGTTACTGCAACTCACAACAGCTCACCTTGGCGATGGGAATGTCATTGCTACTGCTGCTTGTGCTCAGCTCTCCCGTGCTGGGGTTAACGGGTCGGTTGGCAGAAGTGAGACGACTCGGGCTGGACGGGCCTGTTGCCTGCACGCTTTGCAAACGTGTTTGCAGTTCCCGAACCTACAACAAAACATAATGTTATGGTTTTTCCACTTTTTTTCCCCCCACTATTTAAACCATAAGGTTAAATAGTTTGGAGTTTTTCTCATTGTCTAGCCAAGCCTCATTGCTTCTGGCTACTACAGTAGCAGTTTGTCCTGTGATAGCCGTGAAGTTTTCATGTGGGGAGCGGTGAATGGATGTTGTTTTAAAATTCCATTGTTGTAATTTTTTTTAAACAATTTGCAATGTGGAAATAATTCGGATGTAATATTGTAGAGTAATTACTCAAAGTTTCAGCTTGTTTTATATAACCCCTTCAGTGCAGCTGTACTACATGTATAGAAATTATTCTCTCAGGGGTGAAGCTAATACTGCAGCCTAAGATTACAACGCCTAAACAAGTCAAACGAAGAAAGCACCAGTGTTGAAAAAACTCTCGACATAAATATATCTCAGGATGACTCTATCATATTTAAAGGTGAAAGAAATGGTCTAGTGGAAGGTGTCCCTGCCCATGACAGGGGGGTTGGAACTAGATGATCTTTAAGGTCCCTTCCAACCCAAACCATTCTATGATGCTATGATTCTATGAAATTCGAACATTAATCATGCCTTCAAAACTGCAGTTACATACATCTACCATATAGTGGGTAATGTACAGAGAAGAAAATACCAGCGAAGTACCAGCGAAGTACTCAACCAACGTTCTGCAGAGGCTCTCTGTAAACATACACTACAAACCCTGCATAGTCCTTGTAACACATTAGGCACTTGCAGAACTGACGTCAAAAGATTTTCAGGACTAAAGGGTAAAAAAAAAAGCCCGCAGGAGCCAAACCATAGCTAAACATAAGCTAAAGCTTATAGTGTTTACCTGGGAATAATTCTTAACAAACAAAGAATAAATGGTCCAATTAACACAACAATTATGCCACAGGGTAAAGTGACAGAGCTCACTTTTCCCACAGAGTCTCAGACAAAGAGTGTCAGATGAGAGAAGGGAAGGAAACCATCTGAAGAGGCAATTTCCCCGGAAAGAACTGTTCACTGCTGATTTTGTTGGAAAAGTCCACCTGCAAAAACAGAACAGGTGAAATTTTGCCAGAAGTCCAGTGAAATAGCAGTCCAGTCCGTTTGATATCCTCCTATGGCATGAAATGCAACTGATTACTATTCTCTAAAAGAAGTGGGATGTTACACTAAATAAATTTGCTCAAAGAATGGATTAAGCAGGCTGAAATACCTTAGTAAGAAATATCAACACTAAAGCTGTATTAAAGCTTAGGTTTTCTTCAGCTACAGGCTTACCAGTCAGCGCTTTAGCAATCTCTGCTTGCAGCAGTGGCAGCCAGCATGTCTTCTGCACAACATATACAGATCCTTTCTACCTACTGCACTGAGGAAAGAGTCCAAGCCGGAACTCTCTCCAGTCACCACAGCAGCACTTTATGCCTCCCATGATCCCCTACAGTCTGCTTCTACCTCCCTGAAGGGTACCCCTGGCTCTCCCTCAGCCACATGCAAGCTGAAGGTCAGGTTGCCTGAAGACTTGCTGTCAGCATAACAGAATTTTTAGGCATGTGCAAATTACAGAAAAATAAAAAAATCCACGTGTTTTACGTAACAGAGAGAACAATTGAATGTTACTATTAAAGGGCTGTAGGTGGCAACAGTAAGAGAGCACGTAAGGGCTAACTACACTCATAAATTCCTTGTTGAGTTATGGAGGAGTGCTATACCTTAAACAAAATTAATCCAAACAACTCAATTGGTCTCTGTTTAAAAAAAGAGGAAGCACACAAAGCCTCAAATCAAATCCCCAATGTTTAAAGCAACCTTCTGAAAAATGTACATGAATGCTTGCCCCAGTATTATACATATTAACTGTAATTACATCATGAAGTTAAACTGAGCAGAGCGTATAAAGTGCACATTCATAGCATGTATCTTCTACATATTTGCAGCTGAGGCCTCCTTTGTTCATACAGACATATATAATTTCAACATGGGCGCAGCTGCACTAATGCAAACCTTAAGGAGAGAAGTGCTCTGCTGATGCAAACCAATCGTTTCAGCCTGCTGATATGCATAAAACCAAAATAAACCAAGTATGCATGTTTCTGCTTCCAGATGTGGAATGCCAGTGCAGATAGGATTTGTACCGTGGCATTAATACGGGGGGAGTGGGGACACAGCAACCCCAAAACTTCATTAAATCAAAATCACGTTTATTACTATTTATTTTAACCCGGGGTGTTCCAAACTAAATTCCCCAAGTGCTTAAATTACAACATTGTTTGAAAACAAACAACCAGGAAAACCGCTAGGGATGCATTCTTCATAAAATCAAATCCCTGCCTCAATGTCTGACTTAAAAATTGCTAAAATATTCACTTATGCCCAGAAGCTAGTCCTGGAAGATTTCAGTCCAAAAGCAAGTAACATTCTAAATTTAAGGGCAACCAGGAAACAGAGTGTTGAAGTTGCTTAAAATACTGAGCATTCACTGACTCCAAAGTTTAAAACCACCTTACATAAGGGCAGTATTTTATAAAACTTTAATGCAGATAGGTTTCCTAGTCTATGTTTTATTACTAAGCAGCGACTATTGGCCATGATTACAAAGCCAATTATTCTTAAGGATCTGTAAAACAGCATCAGCAACAGAAAGAAAAATGAACACAGCTAAGTCTGTAGCCAGGCAGACTTTGCTCAGGAAAGCATTTATAAAAGAAAGCTCAGAGCACAGCACAGTTATCAATCTTGGCAAGTCACAGCTTTAATACTGTATCACAGAAACAACCACAACTTAAGGAAACTGTCTGCTTATTCATGCTTCTTGATGTATTTACTGATTCAGGCCTTCATTTGAGAAATTACATGCTGAACTAAACGTTATAAATAACTGCACTAACTTTAGCAACGCTGGGTACTGCATGGTAATTCTGAGCAGGATAACAGGGCAAGTTTGTCTGACCTGTAGAATCACCGATCTCACAATTCACACATTGACCAAGCCGGAGTCTCATGACTGGGTTGCCCACGCACCGGATGGCCCAGAGACAGCCTAGGTAACTATTTCTGGTCCCCAAAACCTCCATGGTAAATAGCGCAGTATGCACCATCTCCTCAGAAAGTACTTTCCACGCTACTGGTAATTCTAAAGTAAAAATAAAAGAAGACCAAAGAACAGGAATCAAGAAAGAAAAAAAGAGTTCAGAAGAGCTAGTTTCTGAATTGGTGAATGCTTAAATCATGAAAAGACCAGTTTAAAAACTATGATTTAAAAATTATCTGACCACCCCTGCTCAATACTTCATCAGCTTTAAGTATTGTTACTAATGAAATATTAATTATTCTGAAGGTTACATTTATTGCTAGAATGAAGGTGACTGCAGTACCGCACATGAGACACAATGAACACTCCGAAATGGGAGAAGAAGGACGTATCTTACAGGAAACAGACGACAAAAATCCCATGTGTGAATACAAGCAAAGAAACAAGACCAAAAAAGTTCCACTGTGGATCTGTGAGCTGGGGAGGAATAACAACGAAGAATTTAAAGAAAGATTTCTTGACCCCTTGCATCATACTAGTTTAAAGACAGAAACATCCAGAAAGATATAAAAATTGCCGTGAAGTCCTAAAACTCTAAATTGAGATGGCAAGTGGCTGACAGACAGATCTAATTATATGATCAGAAAAACCGAAAGGAGGTGAGAATAGAGGTGGAACTCCAGGGAAGCATCTGTGAAATCTACAATGAAGAAAAAAAAGGAAGGAGGAAAGATCTAAATAGCTGGAGGAAGTCCAACAAATTATAGAAGTAAAGAAGTGCTGTAGCCTTTGAAAGAGTAGGGGCATTAAGTGAGAAACCAAGAGAGCCATTAGACTTCAGAGTAATAGATAGGCTAGATACCAAGGTAAGTGAGGTGCAAACAGACATCCTCAATTTACTGATACAAACAAATAACTGGAAATTTTACTTATTAATATTTGATGTTCAGCAGTATGAACCAATCGCTTAGCTGCATTTCTAACTTCTTCCTTTCAATGCTGAGAACGGGGGGAGGAACTAGGGAAAAATTATAATTTCTCACGGTTACCTTAACAACTAAATAAAAAGACAGCAAGAGAAGAAGAGAAAAGGGGCTGACACACTACAGTAATGGGTTTATGAAAGACTTCATAAGTGATTAACGGGCATCATGGATATGTTTGCAGAAAGGCATACTGGGTTACAGAAAACACTTTGGTGGAATACTCTTTTTATCTACAACCATGAATCTAAGAAACAGGTTTTTACACTTTGTATTTCACGCATGCGTACTCACAACTCCATGATTTGTTAACATATCCTAAGTAAAACCACACAGCTACAACCACCTGGTTTTGTCACCGAATTCCACATTCAAAGGACACCTGCTGCTTTTGTTCCTAAAGCAGTTTAAATAAGGGTCATGCCAGTGATTCTTGTCTTTCTACCCTACTTGTGACCTGTTTCATCAAGCAGGATCTTTGAACCCTTCAAGTAACAACATTTTTCACACTATTTTAATACCGCTTCCATTTTTTTTCCTGTTATACAAAGGAGGAAGATGAAGTACAACAAAACACAGTAAGTGAATACACCTCTCCCACTTCCTACTTCATTCACAAGTACCGCAAATATGTGGAGGGGAAGATGGAAAATGAAATACCAGCGTGACAATTCAACCTGCTCAGTGGTGAGGACCCTTCCCAGCCCAAAGCACCCCTAACTAAACCCCCAAGGAGGCCTCGTGGTGATTATTTTCAGTCTGATCATTTTCATCCCCGCTAAAACCACGAGCACCTGAGCTAAAACGGTCTGATTTCCTACAGCTCTGTTGTGGTTGACTGAGTATGGTAAAGAAGTCTTTCCTGGTATTTATAAGGGCTATCTCCTCAGTGAATTCTCGGGAGTTGAGTAAGCTTAGACCTGCATTAACAGGAGGCATGAACAGGATCTCCTGCATCTGCAAAGACGTCTACTTCCAAGAAATATGTGAGAACGTACATGTCACTAGGAGCACTACTCCTCCGGCAGACCTGAAAGTCGATCTGCAGTTTGAACAAGGAGAAAGGGAACAAGGCACAGACACAACAAGCTATGGGAGGAAGGGTATGCTGCTAGGGTTTACACATACAGCTTTTTCAAGTAGCAGGAGAGGCTACAGTGCACTAGGTGATATAAATGTTTTACCAAGCAAGCGCTCGTCTGCTTTGGACACCTTTCAGACACAAGTCCCTCATGCGGCGCTCCATGCAGAAAGATCTGGGTGCTGCACCTCTATAAAGGATGCAAAGCAACGAAAACTAAGGACATGGCAGGATGTGACGTGGAAGTTGACGGGTGGATTCCTTAAAAGCCCCGAGCACAACTGAAGTGTTCTGAAGGAGGCCGGCACACAGCGGAAACAAAACCAGGCAAGGGCAGTAAGCCTATCCCAGGCTGTTTCTCACTTCATTTCAGATTAATCACTGAGCATCTGCACACAAGCTTGGAAACAGAAGCAAAGCTCTAGTTCGTTAACAGCTAAGTGGAGATACTGCTGCATTAGCAAATACCATGCAACTGAAGGAGGTGGAGAATGGAAATAGCTTTTGGCTGCTACCTCAGGTTTCTGGTGCGCATCAAAAGACAGAACAGTTCAAGGATCACTTTGAGTTGTGCAAGCTGATAATAAACCCTAAAGACCCATAAGATATGCATGTTCTCTAGCACTCTGGAACACCACCTTCTGATCCCAACATAAATGACGCCAAAACAAGGACAGTTGAGCAGCCTGTGCCAGCTCTGTGTCATCTGAGAACAGTGCGGGCACAAGAATGCCGGCGAGGCCAAGGATCTGACTCCTGCTGTGGTTTGGGTAGGTTTCAACACCTCGCAAGAACAAGGCATTTTGGGAGAGCCCTCATGCTAAAATGAAGTTTCCTGGAGTGGAGGAAATCTGGGCAGCTGGAGGGTTCATGCATTAAAATGGCACTTTTCTACTCCTCTGCAGATTATGTTTTCATGAAGGTCTGAAGCCAGAGATAACTAAAATATTAAGTCTGGTTTTGTTCTGGTCAGTTTGGTGAATTCAGCTGGATCTGGAGAAGACACAGACTAATTCTCACAACTACAAGCATTTGATTAACTGAACAAGTTGACATATGGCTTATGCAGCAGAGAACAGACTTAACAGACTTCCAGAGCTGCAGCTGCCTTTTCACTTTAGACTTTGTTCTTCAGAACAGCCTCAGGGCAGCCCGAACACTGCCCACACCCACTGCTTCTTACGCCAACGGGCTGCCTGGGACTGTGTGGAGGCACTACTCATCTGGCAACTTTCGTGGGCAGTAATTAAAACCCCCACTACTCCTACTTTGCAGTTATGATGGAGTTCATGTGCTGTATCAGTGCTGCTCATCTGACTGCCCTGCTGGATACAACAGATTTTGTGTCAGAACACAATTTTTTCTACTACTAATTAAGCCCGTTACTACATCCAGCAGTTGTAAATAGTGCTGACCTGATTACAACCTTATTCTCATGTAATATTAATAATAATCCCATGAACTGGTACAGAAGTTCCCCCGCATCTTATCTGTATTACTGGATTCAGGATTATGGTCAGCTATGTTTAAGCAGTTCCTAGGGCAGTGAGTGGCCCAGACTTAAATAGATTTTATTTTCAATATGGCAATATCACAGAGGTAAAATAAACCTCTGCATTATGAAATTAGCTGCTACACTGCAGACACGCTACAGAAATAAGTGATTACCTCATTTACTAATGACCTGTGAGAAACTAACTCCATATGTAATGTTGTTTCTTAGCTACTGTTCTAGAAAGCGGCTCAATCCGTTAACTGAGCACAGTAAATACCTAATTAAATTAAATCTCCAACAAGCCTGAGAAAAATGTATTGAAAGCACTCTGCTTGATTACAGACATTGGTCTGAAGTAACAGACCTATTGATCTGGTCAACTTCAAGCTTATTCACTTCACCCAATTTAATTTGAGAAGAACAATAACTAAATTTTAGTTGGATCTCCTTTCCTGTTCTCCAGGGAAATAATCTGAAGTGACTCTGAGTTCACATAGCATACAGAAAATATTTAAGAGGTCAAAGAAAACATTTATTTTGTTGCTACTATGGACACTAAGTTACATTAAAAAATGCAAATATGGTTTCCAGTGCCACAATTAACAGAGAGTTGCTGACAGGGTCATACACCATGAACAAACTTCTCTGGTGGGGGCAATAAACCAGTTGTTCTGCAAGTTCAGGGCGATATTAAATACCATATTTCAATAAAGTCCTCTATAGATGCCACCTAAATGAAAACTACTGAAGAAAATACCCTGCCAGCTGTGCCTGAATACAGAGGCTGCTTGATTTTGTTCTGCTCCGTGCCAAACCAATATTGACCCTTTATCTACTGTGCAAGGCATCTATTCAGTGTGTCCAAGAAGAATGGCCTTAAAGAAGAATGAACATTTAAACCGGCTTGCTGTACACGAAAGACAGCTCACAGTCGCTACAGAGCCATTCAAGATGCACCCTCGCCAGGGTCAGTGGTCTGAACACAATTCAGGTCAGTAACATCCCCCTGCTGCTATCCTCTAACAATTACTCTAGTCGCTCACATGAAACACGTTGATGACCTCAATTCTGTTTCCAGCAGAGATGCTTCCGTAACAGACAGCCATCAGTACTACATGCATCCCCCCTGCTAACAGTTCCCATAGACAGGCCAGCAGCTCCAAGATCAGCATGATTAACACGCTCTCCTTTCAGCCCTAGGCCCTGACGATAGTAGGGAAATTATGAAATACTCAGTTAACATAGTACTTTGTGGCTCCACAAACGCTTGGTTTACTGGGGATTCCGATACAGACTGACCCAGTCAAGCAGTACCTGCACTCACAGAATTGAACAGCATTTTCCTCACCATCTAATCCAGCCCTCCCCTACTGATGGCAGCCAGGCAAAACAACCGTTATGTGCAGGGACACTAAGGCTAGCTCTAGAATTAACGCAGCTCTATGGACAGGGCCAATTAAAAGTACACTTTCTTGCTATTCTTAGGATACAACCCTAATGTTAACGACCCTTGTTTCAATAGGTATCCCTGCACAGTCATACATTTCATTATACAAACATAACTAATATTTTAAAGCTCCATTTTCAAAGCATAGTCAGTAGCCTTACTCCTTACCATTTCTTCAGAACCACAATCTTCTTACCTGTTAGACACCATGTAGTCTAATTTCTGAACTAACACAGTTGTGAGTGGTTTATATTAATTTCCAGCTTTGTCCCTAAGTTTGAACAGCCATTAATTAATTAGCTCCTATTCTTACTTGCTTTCTTCAGCACTTGTAAAGAGAACTCAAACTCAGATTTTGCTTTGCCAAGTTAAACAGGACAATCTCTAAGTCATTTACCCAAGTATGCTGTCCATTTCTCTGACCTTCTTCTACATCTTTTTTTGCCAATTTAAACTGAACCTTTTCAAGCATTAGACATAAGAAGTGCATATAACTTTTCAGATCAGATCTGAACACTCTTTATACAGTTTTTCCAATCTGCTACATCTAGGACTGAATTCCCCACCATGCATCAACAGCTCAGCCATTCAGATCCCTGAGGGTACAAACACCAATTCCTACCCCATTTTTTAACTGAGGACCTCCTGGCTGTCAGCATAAATTCTTGCTACCAATCTCCTCAGCATCTTAATGTGCATTCCATACTTTAAATTGAATATTTTTCTATTAATTTTATTCTCAAGGCCATCTATTTTTATCTTGTTTGATATCCCAATACTGATCTGCATAATCTGCAACGTCAATATCTGTGTTCATGTAAGCAAATTTCAAAACACACCCTTCTATTCTCTGCCCACTTGCCCTGTTCCCTCCCAACCCTAACTCACCAGGTGCATAAATGCTACTTCTGTAGCTCAAGGGCTAGTACTGCCTCTGTTTAAAAATGTGTCACTATAACACCAGTCCAAAAACCTCAAGACTGAAAACAACTTACACTTATGGTATATAATAAAACTAAATTTTACAAAGGAAAAGTTGAAGTGGTCTTGTTTTATAGAATAGCAGATTACCGTGTTTTCCTCATCACACGTACCATTTTTTAGTGTTAAGAGAGGCTAGAGAGTTTTGCAAAGGTAATTTGTGGCTCCCTATTGGGTTTGTGTGGCAAGGTTTTTGTAGCTGGGGGGCTACAGGGGTGGCTTTTGTGAGAAGATGCTGGAAGTCTCCCCCATCACCAAGAGAGCCAATGCC
>NW_010227674.1:19997-20504 GCF_000690775.1 Eurypyga helias | reverse complement strand
CCCTGCCACTGGCCAAGGCCAAGGCCAAGAGCAACAGTGGTACAGCTCTGGAATAATGTATTTGAGAAAGGAAAAAAAAACTCTGTGGCAACAGCAACTGCTGCCAGCCCTGCCACTGGCCAAGGCCAAGGCCAAGAGCAACAGTGGTACAGCTCTGGAATAATGTATTTGAGAAAGGAAAAAAAAACTCTGTGGCAACAGCAACTGCTGCCAGAGAGAGGAATGAGACTATTTGAGAGAAACAGCCCTGCAGACACCAAGGTCAGTGGACGAGGAGAGGGAGGAGGTGCTCCAGGCGCCAGAAGAGAGGTTTCCTGGCAGCCCGTGGTGCAGACCATGGTGAGGCCAGCTGTGCCCTGTGCAGCCATGGAGGGTCATGGGGGAGCAAAGACCCACCTGCAGCCCGGGGAGGACCCCACATGGGAGCAGGGGGATGCCCGGAGTAGGCTGTGACCCTGTGGGCAGCCCATGCTGGAGCAGGCTCCTGGCAGGAGCTGTGGCCCATGG
>NW_010227674.1:14080-19685 GCF_000690775.1 Eurypyga helias | reverse complement strand
TGGGGAGCAAAGCCGAGCCTGGGAAGGGAGGAGTGGTGGGAAAGGGGTTTTAAGTTTTGGTTTTAGCTCTTTTCTACTCTGATTTTATTAGTGATAAATTAAATTTTCCCCAAGCCAAGTCAGCTTTGCCTGTGACAGTAATTGCTCAGTGATCTCTCTCTGTCCTTGTCTTGACCCACAAGCTTTTCATTGTCCCTGCCCAGCTGAGGAGGGCAGTGACAGAGCGGCTTTGGTGGGCACTTGCCCTCCAGCCAGCGTCAGCCCACTACATGCTTGGTATCTGAAGACTGGAAGTCTCACACAAGGCAACTTCATGCTAAGATGATACAGGCTCTACAGAACAATGTTGTTTTAGAAACAAAGTATTTGCTTAAAACATCAGTCTGCTGCCAGTAGGTAAAGAGCAACACTTCCAATAGTTTTACCAAGATACAGTGGTCTAAATAGTTACTCAAATTGAACACAAACTTAAAACTTCCTGTTTTAAAAAGAAAATTATTTCATACCTAGACAAAACTCTGTAGATTTAAGAGGAAAGAGTTAACAAATTTTAAAAGTAATGGAGGTTGAGATCACGTTCTCTTGGATCTTTCATCTTTTTTTGGGAACAAATTCCCATTTTTTTTACTCTGGACTCCACACAAAGCACAAGGTCTTTATCTGACCTTGCAGCATCATAAAACATAGACAGGGAAGCAGGACACGGCTGGGACCACTCGTCGTTCAGTTCTGAGAATTATTACCCGCTGACAGGAGTCCTGCTCTTTTTCTTTCTCCTAATCACAAATTGAATTCCCATCAAAACCGAAGAAATATTTGTTGTTTACAGAGAAAAAAATGCCCACAGGAAAATTCACTAAATGAACATCTGCTTTCTCTATAGACAAGTTACATACGCTTCCTCAGAGATGAGTATCAGGTTTTCTGTTAACACATGATTTCTGAAATGTTTGTTGTACACCTTGGCTGTTCATAACACACTGTTTTTCAATTATGTCCAGTTGTCCTGGTTCTGTAATTTGTATTACTCAGCTTTAAAAACCAAAGCCCTACAGCCAGTGCAAGAAGCGAGATTAAAGGGAAGTTTGTTCTGGTGACAAAATTATACGGGCTAGGAGGAACAAGACGCCATTATCAATGCAGCAGCCTTACCCTTCTACGCAGTCTGTCCCTCTCTTCACGAATAGCATTCATGGTGGCCTTGGTCCTGTTCAGCTCCTCTTCTTTGCTGCACAGCATGGCTGTGAGGCTCTCATTCTCTTCCCGCAAGCCAGCTAGCTCCTTTTCCCATCGGGATCTCTCTTCAGACAGATTTGGATAAAGATCACGTCCCAGTACACCCTCAATCTCTTCTACGGTCTGCAAAAATACAGTCATCAGAAACCAGAAAGAAGCAGAGAAGGATGATTGAACAAGACTAGCAGTACACCGGACAGAAGTGTGTTACTATATATAATTACATGTACACACCCAGCCCCACAACACCATCAGTTTGTTTCTTTTGTTTGGTAAGCAATATGAAACCAAGTTATTGCTTATTTTGTTTGACAGTTTGACCATTTTATTAAAATATTTCATACTGACCAACACCAAAGCAGACAGATGTTTTATATGCAAACAAAACATGTCGGCTGTGAGTGACAGCAATCCCAATAGTTTCATCTCAAAACACTTCAAAACAAATTAATGACTCCTTGTCACAGGTCAGCACTGGGCTGCTTGTTTCCCTGCCTGAGCAACAGGCAGAAAGCAGCAGCGTGTGAATGTGCATGACATGGGGCCTTTTTTATTTCCACACCAACTCCATAAAAGGGCAAGGAACGAGTGGGCAGTAAAAAAAGAGGGCTGTTCCTTCCCAGGTCCCTCAACATGCTCGTTCCTAGAGATGACATACAAAAGAAAGCAAACTGGCCGGGTTAGGCTTTCATTATACCAGAAGATGTTACTATCTAGTGCCTAGAAGAGGCTGGTTTTCTCCAGGACATGTAATGCCATTCAGCACTTCACCCTGCTAAGAGCTGTGCCTTGTAGGGAGCATTCAGCCTGAAAGATATTCAGCAGCATCCATGGGGTGGAACTAAACTACACACACACACCACCAGCAAGGGAATACTGCCATGCCCAAACGTACTGTCAGACTGGTCATTCAACATGTTGAAACACAGTGCAACACTCAGTGTGTCAGGTAACTACGTGCAGTTCTGATTCTACTACACACTGTATGATGTGACCGTGTAACAATTTCTGACTTATGGAAGATCTTTGCAACAAGCAAAAAACCCTCCAATTGTTGCTTGTGAGATTTGGAATCTCTCTGAAAGCAGTCTGCATTGAAGTGGTAGGAAGAAACATGGAAAATAAATGAATATATGATGTAATTAGCAATCTAGAAAGTTTCACTTCATGGGATAATCCAAGAACAAGTTACAGCTGAAGCCTATATTTTAAGTTTAATATGGAAGATAAATAACTCACATACCAAGGATAAAAATAAATCTATTTAGTTGTTTTATTCAAAATTACTTCATTTTTATATATAATGAGAATTGCTACCTGAAGTTTATGTTTTCAGTTTAGGAGGGACTAAAAGAACCGAACAGCATACAGCTGAACATGACAAACCAATTTGAAAATACAACCCCACTTTTTATCTGCAGGAAATCTTCCAAGTGTTTTCAGCAATGACACTGAGGTATTGGTGACATTTTATTATTTATCCATTATAATGAAAAGTTGGTTATTTATTGGTATCAACACATTAATCTTAAAGAATAATTCTTGGCTACAATGATACTTCTTAGCGAGGAGGAGAAGACACACATACAAAAAGGAAAAACCTATTTTTAACAACTAGTTCAAGACCCCTCTATGGAAGAAGCAGGGACAAAACTATTGCAACCAGGTTCAGTTTATCCTTTTAAATCATACTTCATGTTTCTCTTCCACAAAACTGCAATACGTTAAGAGTCATAAATATAAAACTCCATTGACAGAGTATCTACACTATAATTCTGCTTACAAAGCTTAAATTACTTTAAAAAAAAAGAGCAGTGTCTTGCAACATCTCTGTTAGGAAGAAAGAAGCTGCAGCTCTCCCTTTCATTAGTTTCACTGGGACCTATATGTCTCAACTATGACCAGGTGACTTGTTTCAACACAACAAGGATGAGTTCAAGTTCTGAATAAGCCCAGAGCAGTTAATCTTCCAGTGTGAAGAAAAGCTCTGTAATAGCAGGAGCATTCTCTCTTGATGATGCCAGCTCTATTTTAAACAGTGCCTCTTCATTGCTGCCTTCTCCTCTCCCTTCTTCCCCCAGAACTCCTCTTCCACGAATCTCCCTGCTATGTCCTCACCCCTCTTAACACCAAGTTCTGCTGCTGTTTCTCCAGGCTCCATCGCTACCATCTGCCTGCAGAAGTACAAAGCTCAGGTAGTGACAGCATCAGCACGGGTCTGACAGTGGTACTATGGGCTACCCTACAGTCCTTAACAAAGCTGAGGGACCTTTCTGCTTGCTTCTATGCTCCTTGAGTTTGATGTGATCAATATCCTTTTGCTGACTAAACTATTACCACAGTTCTCCAGTTTGATGACTACATGCTGCCATCTTCCATGGTAAGTAAAACATAAATATTGTACATGGATGTATCTGTGTAAACTACCAGGTGGTTTATTTTTCTTCAAAGCACTATTACAGAGCAATTTTATCCAGGATGCTGCTGCACAGCAGATAAATTCAGGTATGATTTCATGTATTATAGGAGTGAATTACAATGTAATGTTCCGACCACAGGGCAGGATGTCATATTATGGCAACTCCAGTTGCGTCTCTGACTGCCATCAGTAGTCTCTGCCTTAGTTTCCTTACAAGAGGTGTTGTATTATAGCCATGGTATCAGATGAAATCGGCAAATATCAGGTTTACAAGAAGCAGAAAGCAGCACTTTTCCACAAGGCATAACTCAATGGTAGAATTTATTCCTACCAGAATTTACAAAGCTCAAAAATTTAGATGGATTAAAAACCACATTAGATACAAACATGGAAAAAAATTCCACCATGGCCATTAAACACCTAGAGATCATGTCAGGATCAAGAAGTTCCTAAACCCACCTTGCTGGAAGTACCTTTGCAGGAAGGAGGAGGACATGCTGTGCATGTCCTTTTTGATGTAGTCTTCCATTGGCATCTGCCACTAGACAGATGGACCTTTGGTCCGACCCAGTGTAGCTGTTCTAATGTTATAAATGGTTCATGATTGGAAACTTCTAGATCTTTTTTTGATCAGTAGAGTTTTAGCAATAGGTATCAGTCACTGATAGTAATACTCTTCAAAATACATGAAGCATGAACCAGCCTACTCTGAGGAAATTTTCTTAAACAAAGGATAGCTTTGTAAGTGTTCAGTTTATCAGACAATCTGATAAATCTAATTTCAAGGTCTTTTCATTCTTTGTGGGACAGAAACAATTGAGCTAGCTACAGTCACATGACTTGTATAAAAGAAGGAAAAAAAAAAAGAACAGCAACAGCATTAAAAGAAACCCAATGATATTTAACCATCAAAGCAGGATACAAAACATTTAAATGCATTAGTCCAGTGGTGAAGACAAAAAGACAACAGTCAAAGCAAAAGACACTCAGAATATTTCAGGCTTCTGTTCATGATTCCACCTGTTTTAAAAATACCTCAGTTCTTTCGTCTGAGGAAGCAGGAAAAGGAGAAATGACCTGCAGCCATGGGTGGAATTGTGGCGAGAGGCTCTACATGCAGGTTTTGCTGTGTTGAACACATTGGTGACACAGTTCCCTAGCACATAATCAGAGCATGTCAGGGAGATTCCTATCTTCCTGAAAGCTTAATAACCTTTGCATGCTACCACTTGTGAAACACAAGCAATTCCAGGCTCTACAGCACAGGCAGTGGGGAAAAATTTTCCCTAGAAATGGCTATTCAGGTAGACATCACATAAAAGGCCTGTAATTTGGACCAGGAAGAAGCTGCTGACAGTTACTTAGCATTATAAAAATCTGACTGTAGTTAATTTGAATCAACAGTAAATAATGGCGTTACAATAAAAAGCTTCAGAATTAGGCTTATGGCAGCTATTTTGACATTTTGCTAAATCTGCATCCTGTGGAAATTTTCATCTTATCTCACTTCAGAGACCACCATGGACCTCACACAGACCAATCTCTCCCTGTTTTCTAGGATCCACAATCTCTCTCTCTCTCTGTGAATACTCACTTCTGAGAATACTTAACCCTAAAACTCCAGATAATACTGAGTAACATGCAAAGTATTGATCCCAAACCTCTGAGACACTCAAATAAACCACTTTATTTGACTGTTCCTAGGAGACCCAGCCAGACTGAGTCTGTCTGTCTCTCAAATCAACCACATCCTTCAAATTCAACATCAGTTTCTTCATAGGCCATTGTATTCCTCAGGCACCATCAGGAACAGAGGGGACCTTTCCCAGTGGCATGCCAAAGGGCTGTCTAAGCCGTCTAGAATGGTCACAGACCTTTCCAAGAGCTAGCAATACATTTGTTCTTATATAAATGACTCATGCTTTTCCATCTGACACAAAAAAACTGGTC
>NW_010227674.1:0-14059 GCF_000690775.1 Eurypyga helias | reverse complement strand
TCTACAGTTCCCTCACCTTCTGGTTTTGAACCGCAATCCCTTCCTTACATATGCTATTGGGCATCCCTCTTCTTGGCCTGTTACATGCGCAATAAACCCAAGACATACAAGTATCATTGAGTTATTTGTTCCTATGTCTGGCTTGGCTCATTAGAATTAACGTTACCACACATGCTTTGTGTTACATACGAGCTTCGTATTTTAAGATGTCAAAGTCACAACTTACGCACAGTTTATGGCATTTTATCTTCAAAATTCAGTGAGTATTATATATTGTGTTTTCTGTTATCGGTCAACGACTAGCTGTGTGAACTTGGGCAAGAGACAACTTGTTTGCTGCGTAAGCTTCAGAAGGCAAATTAACTGCTGAGTATCCCCGTTTCTCTCATCTCTGAAATGAACGTAAGACAAACACATTTCTGACTTGAGATCAGAAGTCTGTTAGTAGCTCCTCCTGTGCCTTAGAGAATTCAGTGCAAACCAGGTGTACTACTGCATTCCCAACACACGCTGTGAGCCAGAGCTGATTTCTGTGAAGTGCCTTGACACCTCTGGAAGTGAAGTGCTATTACTACAGAATGTGATCAGGTGTCTCAGGCAATGTACACAAGGCATTTAGCGCTTAACATTACCCTTACCTTAATGGCTAAATCACAATGTTCACTGGCGGTAGTGAGTTGTTCAATGTGTCTATCCACTTCTGCTACTGACAAACTGCAGCTGCTTTTCTTCCTCCCGCAGACAACATTTTCCAAACCTGTCAGCACTCTTTGCAGCTCTGAATTCAAGTCACTACAGTTATCTAAAAGAAAACAAAACAAAACACAGATCGCAACAATTAGTGACTCAGTGAAGAAACAAACTCTAACTCAGGAAGTGCCTGTTGCAGAACAGCTAGGACTGATACTGTTCAAGGAATGTCCTTGCAATCTTGTCAGTTTTTCCTCACCAACTGACATGCTTAAATACCATAACCACATCAACTGAAATCACGAGTTACCTCCCATCTGACAAATAACACTCCATCTACTTATCTGAAGTGTTCATTCTTTCCTCAAAGACCTCTCTTCTGATGGACAACATTTTAAGATGCCACATGCTCATATACTATGCCATTTCTTTTTTGTTACTCCTTTTGCCATTCAGGACCTATTAACCCAATTTTATTACCCTCAAAGGCTTTTCTCTGTAAATTCAACACTTTTTTCTGCCTGGTACATTCACCAATATTATGATTTGATGGTTTTCAGTGGAATTTTTGTGGTTGTACTTAGGCACTTCCCTGATGTAAAAATCCTGGTGTTTACAGAAATGATCCCATCAACTATCTTAGAGCCTGTGTTTCATTTTAATAGTTATTTTTTTCTTCAAATGCAACTGCAGAATATTCACAGATCATGACAGCACACCTTGTTCTCTGCTATGTTCCATACTACAACTGTGTAAGCAGCCTACACAACAATGCTATCTTAGCTATAAAACGCAGCAGAGAATCACTTCCTTTTCTGTCTTTAGGCAAAGCTCTTCTAGTGCCTTGGGCACTGCCAGAGCATCCTCCGTTTCTGTGGAAACGAATGGGTCTCAATACCTTGCTAACTCACTTCATACAAGATTTTCATTTCTCTTAGGCTCACACCTGGCGACAGTGAGTGGCAGCTCCTAAGGCAGACACGTGGTAGAATTCAGCCTTGTGCTCTCTCAGATGGGCTAGTTATTACTTCTGGCTTACTCGTTGAGAGTTTGCAATAACTACTGACTGTACAGCACAGACATGGTGCGCAATGAGACCAGCAGTGCACCAGCAGTTGCTATACCTTACTAAAATCAGTGTCAGGCATTCTTGCTGGAGGGTGTTATTTCTGTGCTACTAATGCAAGCATTCCACCTCAGTCAGAATTCCCTTGTAGCCTCGTAACTCTGTTCTTATAGGGGACAAAAGTAGTGTGGCATTGAGCTGTGTCTGAAATTTAACAGACATCAGACACCAGATTACTGTAGACTGCTCTGAAATCTCTCTGTGTAAGAGGAGACTGAAAGTGGTTGGATGAAGGGATGAGATGATCAGAAAGTAAAAAACTATAAACCCATTACCACAAAGCTAACTCTACAGCCTAATGTACATAAACATGAACCTATTCCTGACCAAAAGGAAGAGTTTAGAATGATGCCATAGCATTGTATGAAAAATGTGAATGAGCAACACATACAAAACTTTACTCTTGAAGTCATATTCAACAGTTCCTGACTAGCAGCCACTGGTCTGATGTAATAATACCAAAAATGCCCTTATAATAACACTCACTTATGAGCAGCATATACTGCGCAGGTTGCTTAATTGTAAAGACCTCTGTTTGTTTGCTTGAGTGTACTTCTTTCCACAACATCTTCTGTAACAGACATTTTGTCTATTTACACAACCTTCACAAGATCTTGTATGCTGAGTTTTGTTCCTACAATAATATTTTCCCCCCAAAATAAGGGTTTACAATAATGAAAACCCCATTTCTCACAGAAAACAAGTACAACCCCATCACAAGCTTTGCAAGACATACTGGAGAGCATTCATAGCTTTAGCTCTTGATGTTTTATTGCCTGTAGCATTAGAGCAGCATATGCACATGCATTAGTGTATCGTGACATATTATTGTTTTTAGTAAGTCATTGATGCTTATTCCATTAGGGCCGTAAGCAAGGTCATGTACATTGCTACTAGGTTATGATTTTTTATACTTACATATCTTTATCCACAAGGATAAAAAATACATACAAATTTGCGTGTACACACGCACAAGGATTTATTTTCACAGGAATACGAAAACAAAACCCCCGAAGGATAGATTCTATGTATGGAAGGAAAACATGGAAAAAATGCAAGAATCCCTAGAGTAAACATTCTTACTTTGACTGCTGCTGTATTTCATCTTATTGCTGTGTTTTGTACAGTTAGCAGAAACTCAAGTGGATAACTTACTGTTAATGTACACAAACCCTGCCTCAGCTCCACCTGATGAAGAACAAAATCAAAGCTCTAACCCCAAAATAAATGCTGAAAAGTGAACTAGTTTCAATTTTTTTTTGGAAAAAAAAAGGAAAAAAAAAAGGAAATCAAAGTCCTCATGTCAGAATCTGTACAAGCAGGAACTTAATAATAAGCATTAACTTTAGAAAGTAAACACATTTATCTTTTAAGAATATAAAAACCTCTACTAAAATATCTTGACTCCATGCGGTATTAAGCATACTCTGATTTCCGTATGTCAGACACTTCATGATTACATAATTGATATTGTTCTATCAATGTTTCTAGAAATTAAAGACACTGAAATACAAATGTGCTATAGCAGGTCTTACATTTATAAACAAATACAGTTCCAGAACTGGTGTCTTCATTTCAATTTAAGAAATCATACAGAAAATCTCTTTCATATGGTTGCTTACAATATCAACATGTTTTCTACATCATTAAACTCCTCTTGAGGGCAATACTATGCCTGAAAGTCAGCCTACGCTCAGGTCCATTCCTCTAAAAGGTACTGTACTGGAAAAACGGCAATAAGTCCTCAGTAATGAAGTGCACTGCTCCAAACAAGTGGGAACTGTTTTAATACAGTTTCTTATGTACGGAAGCTGGTACTGCGTGTTGCATTATAACCATCAAAGCCCTGTGAAGAGTTAACAGCTTAATATTTAAGGATCACAAGTCCTGCAACAGGGCTGAAGACTGCTGTTTCCATGATTTCCTAAAACACTGCTTGTGTACAGTATCATTCACAGAAACTCCCAGGCACCAGATAGTTTGCCAAGGGGAGAAAATGAAGACTATTTGCTTTTAAATATTAATGAAGAGAAATAGTATTCTGAGGAGAATTCTGGAAATCAGTCACAGTGAGGATTATGCCAGACATCTGCTAGTCTACAGCTATGGTGCTCAGCAATTTTGCCCAAACACTTAGAACATTCTCATACCAATGCCCTGGTATCTGCTTATGCTTATACTGTGTATTTTGTGGAGTCATTATTCCATACTTGGATGTTCTTCAAATGACCAGTAATTGTGGCTGGATGAGAAAATAAGTGAAATTCTAAAGGAAAGATGCTCGCCCTCTTAGCTCTTAACCAGAAAAAATCAGTTAGAGACTGTCTGGAGGTGCTCCCTCCTTGCACTGTATTTCAGATTTATCCTTGTCTAAAAATCCATTTCAGTTAGCTACCCCTAATTCCATAATTTAAAAAGATTCTCCATTTTCAAAAAGTGCAGACATCCTTTAATCCGTAAAAGAACTGGACTGACAGTTTCATTCCCCATGCTTTTTCCCACAAATTTTACTCTGTCTACAATTCTTTTCTAGAGTTAGACTACTTTACAGGCACATGTAAGGTAGGTGAATAGCTTTTTCCCCCCCACCTTCTTCCCCAAAAGTCATCATGTCTCCTGAACAATCATTCCATTTTAGACTCCACAGCTATTCCACACCGAGGCAGAGAGGTCACTTCACCTTCACTTTTAAGTTCATAGTTGAGGAGAAGTTCAGCATCTGTTATGATTAACACAGCCTAGATTTTATTTCCTTGCCAGACGTCTGGATTTGCATTTCAAAGGCCATGATGCCTTTCTGCTGCAAGGAGGCCTCATGTCTGCTAAGAAGCATAACTCACCCACGTCTGCAGAGACCATGGTGGACTGGTTCTCCAGTACCGAAACAGAATTCTGGTCCATGCTGCGTGAGTCTTCGTTAACCTCATGCTGGCTTTGGCTGAGCTCTGACCGCAGCTCAGAATACTCATCTTCTTCCCTGGGAGAGAGCAAAAGCAGAAATAAAATCCTCTGAGGAAATACATATCGCTGTGACCCTTATTTCAGATCTGTAAGCTGAGCCATAGGATACGGTCAATCCAGACAAGTGTGTTTTGTCCAGCCAGTAGAGAAGGGTTTATATCCTTCACCGCAAAGACACGTGCTATGCCCGTAACACCCACTTGCAGCAGCCAGTGCCTGGTGGCCATTCCTTTATTCCCAAGTTCATTATTATTCTTCCAGAGAACTGTACAAGGAAACAATGGAACTGAGTGCAAGGAAGGACGTGTGCGAGAAGGACATACACTGCTCTGCAGTAACTCCCCAAATGACAATTCTTAACCAGCACAAGTGTCTTTTGATCCCAAAGTAGATTAGCAATTACCAATTTTGGTCTCTTTCTCAGTTCGAGGATGCCGTTGACTTATGTGCACAGCAAGCACGTGCATGCACATACCTGCATATGCCTATCAAAATCCTGTTGAGGACAGGTAGGTTTTTCATTTTCTCTTCTCAAAAGGAAGAGAGCAGATAAGCAAGCACAGTGCTGGGCTGCTGGAGTTAGTGGAAAATAAAAAGCCTCAATTACCCAGGCTTTAACATATTTGTCAAGCTGGTTCTACTAAAATAATTGAGGACACAGAATACTTTAGCTAAAGCTAATGAGCTTAAAAAAAGTAGGGCTTTCCCTCCTGTCTCCACACTAAGAGTTCAAAGCACTGGGAAAGAAGATAAGTAAATGAATAATAGCTTTGCCTGAGAACATTTGTAAACATTTTTCTTTTTGATCCACTTGCTGATTCAACTCATAATTATTTATTTTTACTTCCATAGTAACTGTTTTGACATTAAAATATATATTTTAAACATGAGAAAACCACCAGCTTGTCCAGGTGCAGAGCCCCCTTAAGAAGTAAGCAAACAGCCTGAATTTTGTTACACACTAAATCAAATGCAGAGATTCATTTTGCTGCAGATTCAGCAGAAAGTGTGAGAATGGAACTGTCTGGATTTGGAAACAGTAAGAAATAGCAAAAAGCTATCTGGGGATCTGCATCTGGGAGTGGCACCTGTAATGTTAAGTCTGCTGTGTGTATGCCACATGGTGATGAGTGTTTCTTGCAGAAATATTGCAGGGTTTAGCCTGGAGGTGTGTCTGGATTTGCTAGGCAAAATAGCAGAGAAGATGGCCCATACGCACAGGGAACAGTGACAGAAGTAAAGCCTGCCCTCAAAGTAGCAGTGGTGACAATTTATGAACGAGGCCAACTCCAAAAAGGAATTTCAGCTTGCTTGCTAAGTAGCATTTCCCAAGCTACCGAGACGTAATTTCTACAGGAACTATTACGCTCTCCCTTACATTTGCTTCGGTGTGAAGTCTGACTTTATCAGAAGCACTTAGTGACTATTACTAAAGAAAAATGCAGGTCAGCTGGTTAAAACTGAGATTTAGATCAAAGAAAGGTCTTTAAGGTGTCACGCAATACATGTTTAAGAAAGTGTGAGAACTAAACCATGAACAGCAATGAAGACACATAAGCATGAGTTAATGTTCCATGAACTACTTATTAGCTACAGCACAAGCCAGTAAGTAATTCACTTTAGAAAAAAACCATTTACCTAGCAAACAGTTGAGTTTTTTTGATCTGAAGGTAATTAATTTTTTCATGTATGAAACAATTAGTCCTAATTTTTAAAAGCTGAATTACCTCTACAAATGGACAAGAGGCTGTATGGATCATAAGACAATGCCACACACAATAACAAATTCTCACCACTCTTCCTCTGGCTCTTGCTTCTAAATTTTCTGTTTAAAGTCCAACACAGGTTCATCTAGTGAACACTAGTGAACACTAGTGCTTATTCAGTTTAAGCACTGTAGGTATCTTGGGGCAGTTGAAAAGTATGTCATGTGGCAGGACTCACACCCTTCCCAGGGCTCAAGCCAGAAGTCAGTTTCTGAACAAACTAATGCTTCTAAGCCCTGACCAGAAAGATCAGAAATCCATTTCTGGTAAAGCAACAACAAGGTCAATCGGTCTCTCCACCACCAGTCTCACAGGAAGGCCAAAACACAGGGGGCAATTCAAGGGGGGAGCTGCACCGCTAATATAAATTCTGCTTTTAAAACTGAAGTTGGCAGTATCAGAAGATACTGTTTAAGACTCCTCTTCCCAAAAAATCATAATGAGTCCTCCAGTGGCACTGGAAATGCAAGGAGCTGACCATCACTAGCCATTGAACTCCTGCCATACCACCCAGAAGGTGAAGGCATTACAACTTCCTTGTTGCTGCCATCACCTAGGCTGGAGAAAGCAGGTGTTTGTTCTCCTATGGGCCCCGCTGGTTCCCCAGCTGCTGGAATGTCATGGTGAGGCAATTAAGATCAGATCAAGCTGTTCTAAACACAGTGAGGCCTGGGATCAGTGTCAGAGCAAGAATGTGTGTTTTACAGATGCATCTGCACTTGTTGCTTTCCTCATGTTTGGGTGCAACCAGGGATCACAACTGCTGCACAGACACTGAGAAAATTCTGATCAACCAGTGAGCAAAATGGCACACTTTCAGCAGACTTTCACACCTCTGACGAGTTCTGCCAGTATGCTACCAAGGTGCACATTCTCTTCATGAAAATGGTGCATCGTTTCACACTTTCGGTGCCAGCAGGTTTTCCAACAATCATTTTACTTGAGCAAGAATTTTTAAAGCAGTCTAAAGCTCACACAGAGAAAATACTACAGGTGTACGTGCACTGCAATCCAGAGATTGACTGCTCCCTGTGTAAACACACCTGAGGTCCCTGTGAACTAGTTCACTTGTGAACAAACAGCAAGACACTTGAGACAACATGGAAATTAATCACTGAAGGCAGGTGGGGCTGGGCACTGTGTGCTGAAGTCAACACCATCACACCCACGCTGCCATTTGAACTGAATCCAAGTAGCTTCCACCTAGCACATATTTAGAAGCTGGAATGAGACCTCTAGGTCACTGTGTAAATATGACTATAACTGCCATGTGTTATTTTTTGTGATGCTGTAGTCTATTCACTCTCCTTCTTCCTCATTAACACCAAGAAAAACTACCTTTCTGAATATATTTCAGATTAAAAGCTGTACGTTTGAGCAAATGGTTTTACAGCAATGGGTTATGAGCTTCTTGACAACTGTTTCAGATAATCCTTAGCAGACACCATTATTCAACAGAATAAATTTCTGTTTGGTATTGTTAAAGTTGCTTATTATTTTTAGAATTGCACAGACGTACCCAAACAGCCAATGGTTTAGAATTAAAAGCAATCTGATCTTTTCCTTTTCCCTTTTGCTGAATTTCAATCTGATGTCTAAGAAAGACTGTCAGTCACAGGCTGAAGTTGTTTCTGCACAACCAAGTTACAGATGATTTTGCCAACCAAAGATATGATTAAGAAAAAAAGAATTGAGTTTGAATGAATCTAAGACAGTACTAAAAGCTTCTGAAGTCAGGAATATTCACCTTTAATGTAGACACTACTGAGTAATTTGTAAACCCTTTCTGTGCTTCAGTTATCAGCTGTATCCTTTATGTAAAAATATTTACAATATGACTACAATTGGTAAGGTCCATTTGATCAGCTTTTCTGTCTTCTAAGCTGGACACACTTGGAGAGAAAATGGAAGTGGGCATACACCTTGTCAAACGTCAGAGAACTTTTGCAATGGAAAAAATGTGTCTTCTACAAATTGAAACAGCAGAAGCAGGGATAACACTGTCACTAGCATCCATTCAACGTGCTAACAGGAATCCCAGGCTAGCCACACTCGGTGACAGCTGTTCACTCTGGAAGAAGCTGACAAAATGTGCTCTGCACCATCACTATAGGCTCTTCTGCCCAACAATCTTGCAGAGTTTGATGCAAACTTGAGTTTTACAATGAACATAAGCAAAAGCGTAGCCTCCCAATCTCTCCCTAATAATGTAGACAAGAACAGTGAGACACTGTCACACCATTATAATTTTCTGAGAAAAAAAGGGCCAAAGTTTATGTATCCAGACTGCTCAATTAAAAAACGCATCCTCAACTAGCAAACCACTGCTTTAGTGTGTTTTAGCTCCCAAATTGCTACTTTCTTGAGCTGGTAGTGGGTAGTTCTACGCTGTCACAAATGAACAGCTAGGCAAGCACGAGTCTTGTCTGCTTGCACAGTATGAGTACAGGCAACTCCCTATAGCCTTAATATCAAATCAGTTACAGCTGTATTTCAGCTTTTTTTTTTTGGTGAGGTTGAGCTTCCAAACCAGCTGGGCTGTCCAGAGCAGCAGCAGGGAGATGAGACAACTGCAGATGAATGTTGGCTTGCTCCCACAACCATGGTGAACTCATTTTCCTTAGGGACTGCTGGAAGAATGTAGTGCAAGAGCAGCAGCTAACTTCATGTGGCCACACACATGGAACTTGTACTCAAGAAATGGTTAGCAAACCTAGTGCAATCCTGAAAGTCCTCCTGTACAGATCACTCAGTTACTAAGATCAGCGTATCAGATACACCTGGGAAGAGAAAAGGCATTGACATGTGGCTTAAGCTCTTTTTTAGAGCTGGCATTGCTAAATCACATGAGCAAAAGCCACTACACTCCAAGCTGTGTAAAGCCCGCGACACTGCAAGGGCAAAAAAAACCCCCAAAAACCAAAACCAAGAAACAAAGAGAGAAAAATCCTTGGAATAGAGAGTATTAACTAGCTTCTACAGCCTGCCACCACCCCTCAAACTGCTGCAGTACCTCATTCAGATTTAAACACTCCTGCTTACTTTCTGAGGGTGCTACTGACATTCAAACAAAGACCTACAAATGTAAAGATAATACAGCTTAAGGAGGATAGTCAAACACCCTCCATGAAATTCTGGTTTCTTCTAATTGTTTCCAGAATATATGTGGGTTTTGGAAGGAGCCATGAAGAATGTCATAAAGCAGCAGTACATGAAGCTACACGTTATTTTTACAGCCTAAAAACGATACATGAAAACACTGAACAATCTCTGTGTCAGCACTGGGGAAACATTTATCTGTTACGCAATTAATGTAAACTCAAGAAAACTGTTTCCCGAAAGTCAGCCTAAATTTTGTGGTAACACAAGTAAAGCCTCCACTCAGTATTACTTGCAGGTATCCAAGAGTCAAATCAAGACTAAAATCCCTTCTCTGTTCTGGTTTAAAGTATAAATGCTGAGGCCCTAGCAGGGACATGCTCCCAGAACCTTTTCTCTCAGGTCTGCTTCATTCCAGCTCTTGGGCTCGCAGTCCCATAGCCAAGGGTGGAGAGCTGTGAGTCACACCTGTCCCAGCAAGGACAGCAATTACACCACCCTCGTGCTGTAGGATGGAACAGCTTCTCAAAAGTGACGCAAGTAGATCCCAGAACAGATTTATAGAAAGCCACAGCAGGAAGGATCAGTTTTCCTTCTTTCAGTTGTCTTTACAAACCCTATGGAATCCCTGCTTATCATTTTATGCTTATATTCTTGCTCTGTTCCTAAGACACCAATTTATCTGCCTGCCAAAGAAAACAAACTACTCAAATAATTAAAGGAAATTTAAAAAAACACTAACTTAATAAACACATTTGTTCTTACTAATAAAACCAGAGGAACTATCCAAGGCAAAACAAGCTCTCACACGATAAGACCAAACAGGCAGGGCACAACACTGGTGTGGCCCCTGTTGCAGCAGTATCATTCTGATGCCTTCAAAACACTGCGTTCCCCAAAGGGGCAGCAAAACTGTACTTTTCATGAGAAACAGCATGCGCTTCCCACCAAGCTTGGTTCTTATCACCTCACTTTCTTGTGCAAGCTACAGCTGACTTGCTTATGGAGATGGTTAAACATTCACAGTATCCATGCGATTGCAGTATTTTGCAATTGAACAACATCTGGCATTTAGCTTGCCACAGGGACTCTAAACAAACTTTTATGGATTCTATGTAATATTTTTCTTAAATGTCATAGACTTCTGCTGCCAGTCAAGAAAAAACACCAATGCAGCTCTCATGCTTCTCAGATTTCGCTTTTCACACAGATTCACAGGGTGGAAGGGGTTGGAAGGGACCTCTAGAGATCACCTGGTCCAACCCCCCTGCCAGAGCAGGATCACCTAGAGGAGATCACACAGGAACAAGTCCAGCGGCTTTGGAAAGTCTCCAGGGAAGGAGACTCCACCCCTCTCTTGGCAGCCTGTTCCAGCACTCTGTCACCCTTACAGTGAAGAAGGGTTTTCTCAGAAGGTTGAACCTTCTGTTTTCCAGCTTATGGCCACTGCCCCTAGTCCTGTCACTGGACACCACCAAGAAGAGCTTTACTAGAGAGGGAGGGCAGGATGGGCAGCCAGTATCATGCTGAAAAGAAAGGTGACTCGAAACAAGATGAATGGGAAGTTTGTCTGCAGGGGTTATCAAGTAAGAATAAACAACGGAGTCACAGGGATTCTTCCAGAGTAGAAGATACTTGAAAAATCTCACCATGATCACTGTCAGTTTTGATCATCTCAGAGTTGGCAGTGTTTATCTTCTTAAATAAAATTAACATAATGTGATTCTATCACTGCTTTTATAGTGGTATGTATGCGTGATGATATTTATTTGTTGATATCTGACAATATTTATATGTTGTACCATAAGCACAACAAACCTTTTTCTTTTTACATGTCAGTATTCCCAAGAAAGGTTAAGCGAGTAGTAACAACTTTGCCTTCTGCTAGCAGAAACATTTACATGGAAGAACAAATGAAGCAGTTGTCAAAAAACTTGCAGATAATAGGCAAGGAAAACTGAAAGTTTGGTACATGGGGAGAGCACCATATCAACATTACCTATGAAAGTGTCAAATCTATTTTGACGTTCTCTAGAAAATCCATCGATTCTAGTAGTTTAGTTGCACCCTCACAAGCTAAACTTTAAGAAGCTTCTTCCTTATTCTAGTCAAACTTTCTCTAGGTTGAGAATAACAGGTAAAAGCGAATAAGGAAATATAAGTGCTTTTGTGGAGTCAAATGTAAAGTTTATTTTAACAAAGTAACAAGTAATGACCCAGTGCAATACCCCAAACTTTGCTGCTCCAAGGACAGGCAACAACACAATTGGTACCACTGTATTTTGTCACAACTATCAGTACAAGTAGATGCAAAACCTGCTGAGATCCATTTGAGCCATATATTTTCACCACAAATGGTTTGGGTTGCAAAACCTACTGAGATCCATTTGAGCCGTATTTTTCACCACAAATGGTTTGGGTTAGGTGAATGATAGGAGGGCAAAAAATAAAGTTAAAAGCTCTGCTTTTAACAGGGCAGGCTGGGTGGCTACATCTTCCTTTATCCACCACTGCTATCACTTACCCAGTACCCTGGCATGTATGTTACACTAAAGGAGCATTTAGATGACACAGTGCAATTATTTGCAGTACTCGTTAGGCTTTGCAAAATGGGATTCTGCCAGAGGGAATGTAGAACTTCTGAGCCTCAGGATGATACCCTGCAGAACACAGACCTTAATTATGGGCAGCTACACAGTACCAGTCATAACAAGCCCAACTGCCTTTAAGTCAACATCAAGTTATATTTAGAGTATAATTCACACCATGTTTTGCACCATTCTTGCACTGGCCCAGAATTTCCAGGAAGTTGCTGTACCTTATTGTTGTTCCTTGTAGTCGATCAATTTTCTTATTTAATTCCGCAATGATACTGTGCAGCTCTGTGATTCGCTCCTCATAGCGCAGTGTTGTTCGCTCCTGCACATCTTCATGCTCTCTCATTAGGTGGGATTGTTCACACTAAAGCAGAGAAGAAAGGAACAGAAAGGGTCTTACGAATAACTGCACTGAGATCAGATAAAAGGCCAAAATAAACACCATTAACAGTTTTCTTAATCATCAAACAAACACTGTCTTAGCAAGAGAAATGGACAGATGCAAAATATTGACAGGCACACAAAGGTATGTAATCAAAAAATTTTAGGAACTGAAAGACTGTATAGTGTACTTTTGATATTATTATTATCTTCTAAAGGGCAGAAGTTACCCTTGCTGCTTGAATGAAAAATGCCATTTGCAACTCAAAGCAGCTATAAATATCTCATCTCTGAATCTGTGAGATTCACGATGCGTCACGAATCTTCAAGGATCTTCCCAACGTGGCCTGAATTACAAGTCATAGGGCAGAAACCACATTATTATAAAGAAAAGTAACCACACTTTGAGTTTATGACTTCTTCTCTAGTACGAGTATTTGTTTTGCTGAGCCTTTAAAGATAACATAGTATATTTTTTATTATTTTAATCCTCTCTAATAAAATGCTTATTATTTGAACAATTAAAAGGCTACATGGCTGCTTGTTTTTCATACGTATCACAAAATCCCCCTTTTTCTTTCCAGCAGAATTTTAAATCCAGCCTCTCTGGCTTATGCTTCATGCCAACGCACACTCTACTTCAGTTAGAGCAAACAATTACAATCTACTGCAATTACAGTCCAACAGTGCAGGCTGATTGAAGTTATGCGTGGTGGTGGCTAGAAAGAGCAAGACTTCTAACTTTTTGCTTCTGACCCCCTGCAGGAAACAGTCAAGCCTCCTTGCAGTCACAGAATGTTATGCACTCTGCCGTCAATAAATTAAAATTCACAAGCCAACAGACACAACCCACACTCATTAACTGAAGACCTGCAATGTAAGATCCTAGTAGTGTTTCTAAAGGCTACAATTCACAGTAATGTGTGAGGTCCTCCAATATTGCGGCATCATAACTTTTTTTTTACAAACAAGTAAACACTCTATGCAGAGGTAAGTACCTCAACCCTTTGCATCATAAATACAAAAATTATACCCAAACTAGCAGGTGTGCCAAAATTTTCATGGTTTGCCCTCATGTTTTTGACCACTCACATTCACAGCTTGAGACATAAAGGGCTGCTTGAAAACTACAATCTGTGTTGACCTTCAGTAATATTTTTCTTTTGAATTTTAAAATAAATTTATTTCAATATCTTTAAGTTCCAGGAATATGCACACTGAAGGGTAACCCAGACATTAGAGCACCCTTTCACAGACTAAAATAGTCTCTTATTCTAAACAGTTTCTTACACTAGTTGGAGTAAAAGGCATTTTCACCTGCACTAAGGCAAACAGATATCTTCACAAAGAGAAGGAGAGCAAAAGGTCACATTTTGTAAGACTGATAATGTTTACCTGGCTTTTAACACTTCACAGAATCACCAGATGGTTTGGGTTGG
>NW_010227673.1:9068-19897 GCF_000690775.1 Eurypyga helias | reverse complement strand
CTCCGCATTCTCCATGTGCCTAAGCCTTCTTAAACCAAAGGCTTCGTTTTTCCCAGGATAAAGTCCCAGACTGCAAATCTGGGGGTGTTGAGCACATGTGAGAGGTAGTGAAGAAACACACAACTGGAAGGGACCACCTGTGCCACTAAATCCAACCCCTTCAATCAAAGGCAACCCTATCACATGCTCACTCAGAAGGTTTTTTCTTCCAAAGAAGGAGGTGACAAACCTTCCTTGAGTCTCTGCCTCATCACTGTACAACAGCACAGGTAGCACCGTCAGGCTGTACACACTGTCCTACGTCAAGTATCCCACTCAGCCCAAAGCAGGGGCCTCCTCTGAACTTTCTGGTTTCTGAATCCCATTTTTAAACTGGTCCCTTTGCATGATGGAGGTCCCTTTGCCGTTTGGGTATCCTGTTTTCTACTGGGGAATGAGGCCAGGTGGAGTGGGAGGTGACAAATAGCAGCATTTGCTGGAGGGGACAGCACCCTGCAGTGGGATGGAAAAGGTAAGACAAGAGAGTTCGATGGAACAATAAATGAGAAAACAAGGAAAAGGAGTAGAATAAGATAAAGAGATAAAGCCTTACATGGCCAGGCTGTACAAATTACAGCTTACGGGTTTCTTTTGCCTGAAGCTGAATTTTCTGCTGCCATGCCCGAAGAGTTATGGTAGCTCCTCTCTTTATGTGTTCTAGAATGAAATCATGCTGCATGCGTACAGCTGAAAAGAGTAATATTCAAGATTTCAGAGGATGCCTAAACAAGGCCTTCCAGTGAGGTGTTCACATTCCCCTTTGTCTCCCGGACGTACCTCAGTAGATGCATCCTATGACCATGGTTTGCCCTTTCCATGGTCACTTCACAGAGGTGTCTCATAGTTGTTCTGTAGTTGACTTCTGAGTATGGATCTTGCTCCGTCGTTCCCAGCTTCTCATGTGCCAAGTCACAGTTTTCTGTTTTAGAGTTTTTCAAGCTTTTGGCAATCCACTTTCTCCCCCAGCTATTGCAATTACTGTTGCTACTGAAGTGTGCAAAAGAAAGAAATGTGGATTTTTACTATGGGAAAAAGTACCTTATTTTTCAGAAAATGTGTCTGAAGTGCTGCCATAGTCTCTCCTATGGGACTGCACTAGAGAGTGTGCTGTTTTTAGCGTGATACAGACAGACGTTCAGAAGGGCAGCTGTGCTGATGCCATGAGACGGACTCTGAGGCTTCTTGCTCAGGCCATATTACTTGATTTAAATATCCTGGTTCTTTCATAACATCCAGGGAACACTACGCTGTGCTTCCCGCATCAGGCAGACTAAGGTATGTAATTAACCATAGAATCATAGAATGGTTAGGGAATGATGTGTGAGGAAAAAAGGCATCAGGGTACCTGTAACCTGTGGCAGGTATAGGTGACACTAGTAAATTTAAAGAGTGTTCTTCTGGAATCATGGTCATGTTTGGAGTGAGGTAAAATCCATGGGAGTGGGGCAAACACAGTAGAGCAGGATGATAAATCTGGGCTGCTTTTCCCCTTTTGTATCTATCCCATCAGTCTCAGCCAGTAAACAAGACAAGACAATCCATGAAGAGCAGTGAAAACAGCTGTATAATTAACAGCCTGTTAATGACTTCTGTTAAATCCTGGTGCACTTTACTCCAGTGCCACTCCTACAGACATGAGCGGTAAACCTCAGAGCTGCTAGAACCTTGCCCCAAGGGCTTTGCTGGGATAAGATGGCACCTGACCACACGGCCACTAGCCTGTGGCCAAGGGCTTTGTGGGCTCCGGGCAGTGACACACTCACACTGGGGAGCTGGTGGAACATCCATGAAGCAGCACTGTAATCCCTGCTGCAATTTCCTGGAAAATAAGCAGGGTTAGTAATAAGAAACTATTTCCAAACCGCCCCACTTAGCAGCTTGCTGAAGAGGAAATGGGAAAATCTGCAGCGCTTCCCAGAGCTGCAGACAGCGACAGGCGCTTGAGCTCAAGCCTGAGTGTGCTTTAGCTGGCTTCCCTGAAAAAAATCATGATCTACCGTTCAACCTATCCAACCACTTCAAAGGATGGGCTTACAAAGAGACCATGAGCTCCTTTTGAGTTTTCCATGGAAGTCAGCTACTGTGCAGAAGAGCAGGACCCAAAGGCACCCCCTTCCCCAAGAGAAGGATGGTGGTCCCAGCGGCTCTCCTGCTGCAGCAGAGCTGCCAGGGCAGCTGCTGGGCCCAGAGAGACAAGCAGATGTGGGAGGGAGCTGGGGGAAGGGTGCTGGTTATCATGGGAGTCTGCTGAAGTTCTGCTTTCAGGATGCAGATCCACAGGAAAAGCAGGATTCATTAGACACTGCTTACAGGAAACTTTTCTGAAGTTGTTCTCACAGAGTTTTTTGCATCTTACACGCAGGCTGAGTTTTTGTCAGGGAAAAGTAGTGAAGACACTTAAAAGCCATGGGACTGGAGGTTCGTAAAGGCTCCTAGCCATGGACAAGGCTTTCTATACAGCCCTGAACAAGTCACTTATTTTTTCCATGCCTCCGTTACCTCACTTATAAAGCTGGAATGAAGATAGCTTTTCTCACCAATTACCTTCGGTAGCTATAAATAACATTTCTCAGTCAGTGCCAAATAGTATCTGAAAAGCTTTTGATTACATCTTTTCCCAAAGCTGGTATCAGATTCTGACTCTTGGAAAACAATCTGCCTTGCTGCACAGGTATTTAAAAGAATGACATGTAACATTGCTGTGATTGAGATAAAGGCATTTAAGAAGGCAGCGATAAATACAAACAGTTGCCTGACAGAGGAAGATTAGTCCAGACCATATGATCAAAGCCAAGTCTTCTTTTTTATTCAGAGGAAGATCCACTCCCTACTGAGATGCTGCTGATAAGGTCCTGCAGCAAGGGATGAGAGCAGCCTTTGATTGCCAGAACCACCCCAGGGCTGAGTGTGCCCTCAGGGGAGAACAGATGTACCTCACAGCTGCTTCGGGGCTGACTCAGCATCTCACGGGCATCACATGCAACTTGTGCGGCTCAGGACAAGCTCAGGAGGCGATTTCTCACGTCCGATTCACTCTTCCTTTCCCCATTCTCAGCTCGGTGCTCTGTCTGTGATACCTTTCCTCACAGACTCAAGTATTTTGCAGTGGCTACGTGGGATATGACGTGGTTCCAGCGAAGGGTCCGTCTGTGCCTCCGCCTGTTGTCCATCAGCGAACATCGCCAGTTGTGATGTTCAACGTTGGCACATCGCTGGGCTGGCTGCCCTGTTTGACTTCACATTCACAATACCACAAGTGATTATCAGATTTCAACTCCCCCTTTCTGGCTAACACCCACAGCAATGGCTTTGCTATCTTACAATGTGGCATATAGGGGAAAACTCCTTTATTTTTTCCTTTCCCCCAGCTTCCCTACCAACCTTACCAAGTTCCTCTTTCAGAATTAAAACCTCTGCGTCTGGGGGAGCACATGTCAGAGCACTTCTGTATTCTGGCAGCTCCTTGTCCTTCCAGCGCTTTTCAGCTTAACTGGCAAAACCAGCCCCCTCTGACACAAAGTTCAAAAATGACTGACACGGTCGGGGCCAGCGCGGAGAAATGTGCATCCCAATGAAACCTGCTCGTGTCTGGGCGGCCCCAGGTTCAGCCAGTGACCTTTCCTTCCCCGGTGAAGCCCTGGATCCAGAAGAAACCTGTACGCCCGTAGAGAATATCGGGGTGGGAGCCAGGAAGCCAGCCGCAAGGTGACAAGGTGGCCAGTTCACAGAAAACCCCTGGGAACCCCCGGAAGGCTGCTGGGGGGAGATGCTTTCAGCCTCTTTATTCACCTTCCAAAGGCTTACGGTCAGCGTGAGCAGCCGCTGGTGCAGGCATGCTCTGCGGAGGATCCCCGGATCTGTCGGGTTTGGCAGCTCTGCTGAAAGGGTTCTGCTTACCTAACCCTGATAAAGCTCTGCCTCCCTGACTCCAGCCTGAGCTCCTAAGGGCATGTGCGATCTCTGTGCCAGACTTCACCCTTCTCTGCTCGGCAGCTGCTCAGGGATCTGCCCTTCCCGTCTTAGAGCTCGGGAAGTACAAGCTAAGGAGGTCCTTCGCTTTGGGAGAAAGAGATCCTCATGAATATTTCTGCTAAGGAAAAGCGAATATACATCCTTGGCCTGCCTCAAACCCTGTGCCAGGCTCCCTCCCCTGCTCACTCGTACCAAGAAGCAGGGATTTTGGTGGATGGGCGGGCTGCGTTTTGTGCAGAGAGAGACAAACACGGCCCTTATCCCTACCTCCTAGGTAACCTTAGGGCATGCAAACATGGCTTGGGTTTTGTGGTTGTGCTCATAGGATAAGGACTGAACTGCAGCCTTAAGCTTCTCAGTGCTCAAGGAACACTAAGCCCACTCTAACTTGCATGGTGAAATGTTGTTTATGCAGAGGATTAACAGATCCCGAAGATAAATGTGTTTGTTTTGATTGCTTATCTGCCCTGCGGAGGGCAGAGGAACAACCCACATGCTCTTACATCTTACTGTAACAGGCTTTTCAACGAAAACTTCAGTAGCCTGTCTGGAGCTAGACTGCAAATCTCCAGTTTCTGTTGAATCCACTTGTATTACATGGCATTTTCTTATGGGGCTTACATTTTTTTCCTTGCCCACAATATGTTTGCTGGGTTTGGTTTTATCTTCTACTTTTCAGTAAAGCTACACTGAGAGTTACACCTGCGTGTTCTGGGCTGGTAATTTCAGTCATTCTTTCGGTGATGGGAGAGGAAATAATTCATCCCAGGAATCAGTTCAGGCTCTGCAGCATTATACACGCCCCTGAGTATTACTGCTCTTGTTTCTGGATGCAGAGTCGGGCCACATCTGCCACAGACACGTGGCTTTCCGAGACGGGCATAGGTAGTCCCTGGCTCTCTGCAAGTGCTTAATTTGCTTGTGTTTGAAGTAAACCTGATTTGTCTAGGTTCTCACTCCCCCTTGAATCTTTTCTGCGGTACTAAGTTTCTAAGGATTTATCCCAAGTTATCATGTGCCAAACAAAGCAGCTGGTCTGCGGCACGCTTGTGAGGTATCCTCCAGCCGGCAAAGGGTCTCCATGCCTTGCCCTGTAACACATTTGCTGCTTTGCCTGTGCATGACCCTGCTCAGTTTCATGTGTCTGAGAAGCAGCCAGAGCTCCTCATGATGGTAGCTACTCTCATCCACGGGAAGGGGGCAACTGTTGGAAGTACCGGGGACCTCCAGGTCCCTGTGATGTTAGAGAACGGAGGGCAATGAGGAGACCAAAAAAGCACATGGCTGAAAGCAGCCTTTCGGGTAACATGCTAGTGAGCTGGGAGCCCCAGGTCTGCGCTCACCAGCCGTGTGGGATGGCCAAGGGGTGGGGGGCTTGCTTCTGATGCTTGTCCCTGGGTTATCCATTTCCTTTATACAGCACATTTCATTATGATCTGCCAAGACCTATCCAGTGCCAACAGCTTACGGTTCATTTTCTTCAAAAATGGAACATAAAGGGTTTTATTGAGTATTGGCACTAACTCAATTTATTGACTATTGGCACTAACTGTTTTAACCGTGGTGTGGTAAATCTATGAAGAACTGTATTGTGATTATAAACAATGAGAGACATTTTGATGGATGAAACTTCACGGTAGCTCGCTCATGACGTGCGTTTTATCTGAAATAGTGCTGTATGCTCTGGTGGTGAGCAGCCACAGTAACAGCATCTACTCCAAAGCTCATCAGAACCTGATAATGCTTTTTTTTGCAAGGTCTGTGCCCCAAAGCAGTAGGATGTTTTTTAGCTTGTGTATATGTGGTCAGTTTTCCACAGGTGAAGGGGAGCACAGCCAAAGTTGCTAGTGTGGGAGAGATGAGGTTCCCAAGGGCTGCCCTGGCTCTCAGGTGCCGAGTGCCAGGAAGCGCACAAAGCCAGTGGTGCTGCGTGCCAGCCAGGCTGGGTGCTGGTGATGCTGGGTGCTGACAATGCTGGGTGCCAGTGATGCTGGGTGCTGGCAGTGAAGCCAGAAGTGCATGGCTGAGCAGTTCTGTCCATATGCAAGAGAGGCTGGTGGCACACATATTCCTTAGGCAGCTCCTTCAGGTAACTTATTCAGGGTGAAAAATGCAACTGTCCTATTTTGCTTTAAATGTACCAGAGCTATCAGTGGAGACACCATCTGATTATGTGCCCACTGTAAAGGGATCTGGGTATACATCCTCCAGCTGACACAACGAGTCCTTTCCTGAACATGTTACTGCATCCTGCTTTTCCTCTCCTCTTTTTAGGAAGAGGCGTGGTCTCATTGATGTGATTAAAAAGGAAAAAGAAACAGATGTGTATGTAAGTCCATAATACATGCTGTGGCCACTGCAGCAATTTCCAAGTGTCCTCTTTCCTTTGTTTACTCAAAACTCTTTTCTCACCATTTGGTAACACCACCCTGCCCCATGGGTACATAAACGCCTTATTCTCACCCGGGAGAGGTGAGGGAAGGAGATAACAAATAAATGAGGGAAGGTGGGGGCCCAGTTCCTGCCTGCCTCTTTCTCCATCTCTCCCTTGCCTCCTGCAAGCCAACAGCTGCCATGATGAAGTGGCCTCAGGCACTCTCAGTCTGGGAAGCAGCTAGTAGGACACTGTGAATGGAGACAACAGCTTTTTCTTGCACCTTTCGATACGCGATGGGAAAGGTCCTGGCTACCTTCCGCAGAGGCAGCACCTGGGGTTGGACTCTGTGACCAGGCGTCACTAGCTCCGTCTACGGCATCTCCTTCCCGGCTGCACCCCTTCCCTTTCTCCTGGGGCTCAGATTGACGCAACCCCGTAGCCGTACACCCCTACACCTGCACGCCTCCGGCTTCAGCAGCGGGGAGACGGGTGTGGGCGTTGAAGCCCACCGGAGACGCGCAGCAGAGCTCCTGTGGGCACGGCTCAGCTCCCCCAGCTTTGCGCCCTGGCTGAGGCCCGTTTCTGTGGGGCAGCAACCAGTCACGACAGGGAGTGTGAAGGGGGTTTATGAGCTGGACTGCAGGCTTTGAACCTCTGGGCTCTGACAGCCCAAAGGAGGGAGAAAAGGTGCAGAAAGTTGTTGTCATCTTCTCGCCTAGTTAGCGATATGAATAGCTGAGCTGTTCTGCAGGTGAGCTGCTTTGGGTGTTGGGCTGTTCTTTGTTCCCAGGAATGCTGCACAGCTCCCTGGGAGAAACCCTCCCACCGCTGAATTTCACAGGGTTTAAATTCACGGGTCAGATGATAATCGGGAAGACCAGATGCCTGTTTGTCTTCCCCCATTCCCCCCCTCCCTTGGTAGCTGAGATGAACCAGCATGGGAGGCTGTAGCGGCTCTCACAGCTGCTTTTTTTCCCCCCTCTTTTTGTAGTTCGTTCAAATGAAGGAGACGGTTGACTTTTTCATTTGCAGGCTTCCCCCCCTCCAGGCAAACGCAGAGAAATACAAGAGCTTGCTCTCCTTTCCCAGCTTGCTCTCCTTCCAGCTGAGCCCACTGGTTCCCACCCTCCCTGGGGCTTGTGTCCCGCAGGGGCCAGGCAGCAAGGGCCAGCGGCCGTCCGCAGAGCTCTGGTGCTGTGCCACAGGTGACGTTCACCAGCACCAGGCTGTATCATCTCACATAACGTTGGTCTGCTCTGGACACGCTCTGCTACAGCTCATGCTAATTCTCAGTATCTAGCCCATCTTCAGACCTGGGAACAAGTCATAGAATCTTTTAGGTTGGAAAAGATCTTTTAAGATCAAGTCCAACTGTTAACTGCCAAGTCCACCACTAAACCGTGTCCCTGAGCACCACGTCTACATGTCCTTTAAATGCCTCAAGGAATGGTGATTCAGCCACTTCCCTGGGCAGCCTGTTCCAGTGCTTGACAACCAGTGAAGAAATTTTTCCTAATATCCAACCTAAACCTCCCCTGGCACAACTTGAGACTGTTTCCTCTTGTCCCATCACTTGTCACTTGGGAGAAGACACCAACACCCACCTCTCTGCACCCTCCTTTCAGGTAGTTGTAGAGAGCGATAAGGTCTCCCCTCAGCCTCCTCTTCTCCAGGCTGAACACCCCCAGCTCCCTCAGCTGCTCCTCACAGGACTTGTGCTCCAGACCCTTCCCCAGCTGAAGTAACTCAGGCCTGTGCTACGCTCAAGAGGGTTCAGTTAACTTTTAGATGAATGTATCAAAACCTGTAATGGACACGTAGCTTCACTGATATCACAAAACACGACTGTATACAAGGCTTGCTATGTCCACCTGTACAGGTATATATCTGTTATCTGGGGCGTGGTGACAGTGCCTCCAATTTACTGTGAGGACCAGCTGTGTCAATAGAAGGCCTTGCTGTAGGCACGTGTAAAAGACCACCTAGATATGAGGGACCATCCAGCTATATGGACCGAGCAGTAATAAGTCATCAGATGCAAATGCTAGACGCATTGCTCCCCTGGGTATTATTGGCCTACCGGGTCACAGCTTTGGGATCCCAATCTGCTCCTAATACTACATTTTTGACTGGTTCTTGGGGTATTTTTGAGGTAGCCCCAAAAGTGAATTATCAACTACTCTGTTGCTGATAAACCTCGAGGTATAAATAAATAAATCGAGGTATAAGCCTTGATAGAGTTTGATTCCCTAGGCCTTATCTGCTGTAGAAGTTTCTACCGCAGATGTACTGTAACTTATCAGTTTAAGTGCATTGGGCAACAGCCCTGGCATAGTAAATGCAGCCGATAACGGCAGAAGAGACACAAGCACATGCTGATCTCGTTGGAAGAGTTGCAATAACCCCGCAGCATTACCTTTTAGGGACACGACCAGCATCTGTAAAATGACAGCCTGCCCACCCTTTTGAGAGGGACCGGGCTTTAGCTTGCAGACCACTGGGGACATGAATTGTATCTTCTCTCAGCCCCCAGCACGACAGAGGTTAGAAGAGCTGATTAGTCACACCACAACTTGGGTTTCTTCCATCTGAGCACTTAATTAGATTGAACTCTGCTAATTTAAGAGATAACAAGATAAGGTTGGCCCAGTTAAGTACGTGTGGTGGCTTTATCTTTTATCAGGGGTAAGCTTCCCTTGTCTTTTTTCTCTTACAAGTGCTAAACTTGCAGTTCCCCCCAAGGTATTATCAGCACTCACTTAAAACAAAGGGAACCAGGAGTTCCCGTTCTGCAGGGAGCAGGCGGCCCTGGAGAATGGGCAAGTCAATGAGCACTTTGCAGGCCTTCCAAGGGTGACAGTGGACATTGTTTGAAGGCAGGTGAGGGGCTCATTGCCATGTAAATTGTGCCCACAGCACACACACTGAGCTAGAGCCATACTGCACTCCCTGCAGATACCCGTCGAGAACATGTAACTACTCACATCCAGAATACTGTAAAACTGTGATTAAGCCTGCCCTGTCTTAAATGATCCTAACTGGTTTCAGTGGTGTTGGAGCGTGTCCAGAGAAGGGCAGTGGAGCTGGGGAAGGGCCTGGAGCACAAGTCCTGTGAGGAGCATCTGAGGGAACTGGGGTTGTTCAGCCTGGAGAAGAGGAGGCTGAGGGGAGACCTTATCGCTCGCTACAGCTACTTGAAAGGAGGTTGCAGAGAGGTGGGTGTTGGGCTCTTCTCCCAAGTGACAAGCGACAGGACAGGAGGAAATGGTCTCCAGTTGCACCAGGGGAGATTTAGATTGGATATTATGAAACATTTCTTCACTGAAGGGGATGTCAGGCATTGGAACCGGCTGGCCAGGGAGGTGGTTGAGTCACCATTCCTGGAGGTGTTTAACAGAAGAGATGATGAGGTGCTTAGGGACATGTTTTAGAGGTGGTATTAGCAGTGTTAGGTTAACAGTTGGACTTGATCTTAAATGTCACTTCCAACCTAAAAGATTCTATGATTTTACGACCTTCCAGGAAAAGCTGTACATCCATCTATCCATATAAGTATATATAGCCTCAAGACAGATGTGCCTAACTTGAAGTTGATCTCTGTACAAGTTTCTCAGTAATTACATCTGCAGAACCTGTTTGACTTGAAATGTTTCTAGGTTTCATAATTTCTAACTTCAAACACCCCCAAATAAAGAATCAGACCTCAAAACTGTTACTTAGGCTTCAAAAATATAATGACCTTTTGGGCTTATTTGTTCTCATTTCTTTAAGCCTCTGATATCATGTTTCACACTCTTCATAGTGAAGACGAAGACAAAATGATTCAATGGAAGTTGAGATTCCCATTTAATCAGTTATTTCCAGGAGCCAGAGACATAAGGTGATTGTTCAAAAAAAAAAAAAAGAGAGAGAGGGGTTATAAAATCATAGGCTGGAGACACCAGAGCTGTGTACTTTGTGAAGTACTAGGAGTCTGCAAGGTAGGAGCAATTGTGCGTGCTTGTGTCCGAGTGCGCAGAAGCCTGGCAGCTCTGATTTGTGTGAGGTTAGTGCTGACCCCAGAGTACCTGCTGGTTAGGTCTGAGCGATCCTGGAAACAGCCGCCGAGATTTCCTCCAGAGGCTGGAGATGTGGAGACACTCCCTGATGAGCAGCATCTCCTGGTTAGTGAGGTGCAATCAGGACCACATATCTGGTTTTCTGTGCTGGTGTTGAGATGAACGATCCAGCACTCAAGGGATCAGGACAAACTGTAAGGACTCGTGGCTGTGGGTTATGATCTCAGTGCATCTGCCCAGACCTGCAGGGAGATAGAGTAGGAAGAATAGCATTTCCATAAGCTCCATTTGCATTTTAAAATAGCTGACTTCAATCTGCTCCATGGTTTGGAAGGCAGAAGGGAGAATAAGGGTAACAGGGCTCAGGCAATGCTGTTCCTATG
>NW_010227673.1:0-9050 GCF_000690775.1 Eurypyga helias | reverse complement strand
TGAATCAGCATAGATGAGAGAAAAGCTTGTTCTTGCTATATTTATTCTCATAAGTATTACTATTATCAGTATCATTATCACATATTAATAGTGTTATATTATCATAAACATGCTATAACATATAACATTTTATTACTCTTACCTTTTATTTAGTTACTTACTGTTTTATTATATAATATAATGCAGCATTATTATAATATAATCAGTATAATTATTAGTAATATTACACAGAAAAACTGTGCCTGAAAATGCCTCCTGGGAATGGCCACTTCAGACCCAGGTATAGTCAGAAAAGCGTAAGGTATGCAGGGGAAACGTCCTCCCTTCTGCCATGCACTCTCTCCTAATAATAATTTGGGCCTTCAGACATGGAGCACAGCCTCCCTTCCTCCTGTATTAAATTAACACTAAAAAAGAAACAGTCTCACCCCAGAAGTGCCTACAACTCGTGTATATGGCACCTGTCCTGCACAGAGGGAGGACATTCCTTTGCAGAGCTACCGACGTGCCTTTATTACAAGGCTCACCATACTGAGCAGAATACTCGCACTTTATTCTATTACAGTATTGGAATCAGTTCAGGTTTGCCTTTCCAGTCCCTCATCATGCTGGGATTCATGCAGGTCTCCCGGCTCGTTTAGAAATTAGTCCTATCTGCAGTCAACCTATCTACATCCTTTATTTATCTGAATTAGTCACCTGGCAAACGTTGGCACCTCCTCTGCTGCACACGACCTTCCGCTGCAGATCATTGATAATCTGTAGCACCTCCAACCTCATTTTGCCATGCCAAAGCTTACTACTTATTCTCCCTTCTGTCTTTCTGAGGTTAGAATGTGTAAAAATCCATGAATACTGTAACAATTCATTTTCTTCATAGTTTCTCAAAGCTCCCATCTTTGTAGACTTTTTCACATGTGGCAGACTGAAGCCTTGGCTCAAGCTGCCCGCTTATCACCAGCTGGTGTGCATGATCTCCAGCTATGCTTCTCCCTTCCCCCTAAAACGTAGGCATTGAACTCTCTTTGACATGTTTTTAAAAGGTGTTGATTTTAATCAGCAGCAGATGCAGTGATTGGTCATCCAGTATCCACATTTTGGGGCTAACTTCAGCAAACAGCTGTAGCGTGGGACAGATTATGTGGACAACACATCGCCACTATCACATTTATCTAGCAATAATCATCTGTAATTCCATATTCATTAATTGACCAGTAACTGAAGGTGTGGTGCCAGATAGCACTCTCTTTTCTGGCTACAGAACAGTTTGAAGGAGGTCACAAAGTCCGTGTTTGGCATATCGTTGTTCTGGAGAAAAAAGGCGATGCTGTAAGCTGGCGGCGTTGGCCGAATTGAACGCTCCCCCTGCTCGTCTCTTTGTCTCTGCTGAATGGCATCGCCACGGGCGCAGGCAGCCAGGGAGCATCGAGAGACAGCCGCAACCTTTCTGGACGTGCAGCAACACTTGACGCTGCCAATAAATATTTGTTATATCCTACAGGTCCTACTAAGCTGCAGATAAGCAAATGAATCTACTTTCAGGCAACAAAGAAATTAGTACCACAGACAGTCTTTCCATATATTTATGTACCACATCCCCATGTAATTCTTATGACAGTTTCCAGCATGTTCCCCTGAAACATGAGAATGGGGGTCAATAAGTATTAAATATTAACATAGGAGCTGGGTACTAATGTCTGACCCTATCACTAGTCTAAAATTGGATACTTAATAAACATCATGAGACAGGGAAATCTCTGCTAATAGCATCATGAATCTTTAAACTGTGGTTCCCCCTGCTCCATTTCCTGCAATGAGCTCTTACCATGGACTCTGCAGATACTTTCTAAAGCCTGACCTACATGCCAGTTCTCTTTAATCTTTTTAATATTGTTTGTAGCCCAGTTTTCAGTGCATTGTCTTCATTAGGTCCTCCTTGCTACCTCTTCATGTCTTCTCTTTCTCTTCTTCTTCTCTTATCTAGTTCTGTCTTTCCTTTTCATAGAATCACAGAATGGTTTGGGTTGGAAGGGACCTTAAAGACCATCTAGTTCCAACCCCCCTGCCATGGGCAGGGACACCTTCCACTAGACCAGGTTGCTCAAAGCCTCATCCAGCCTGGCCTTGAACACTTCCAGGGATGGGGCATCCACAGCTTCTCTGGGCAACCTGTTCCAGTGCCTCACCACCCTCTCCGGGAAAAACTTTCTCCTGATGTCCAGCCTCAATCTCCCCACTTTCAATTTAAACCCGTTACCCCTTGTCCTGTCACTACAGGCCCTTGTAAAAAGTCTTCCCCAGCTTCCTTGTAGCCCCTTCAGGTACTGGAAGGGGCTGTAAGGTCTCCCGGAGGCTTCTCTTCTCCAGGCTGAACCAGCCCAACTCTCTCAGCCTGTCCCCATAGCAGAGGCGCTCCAGCCCTCTGAGCATCTTCGTGGCCTGCTCTGGACTCGCTCCAACCAGTCGATATCCTTCTGATGTTGGGGGCCTTAGAGCTGGACGCAGCACTCCAGGTGGGGTCTCACAAGAGCAGAGCAGAGAGGGACAATCCCCTCCCCCGACCTGCTGGCCACACTTCTCTAGACAGAGCCTCAGAAGGCCTTGCCCATCATCACTCAGGATATCTCTTTATTTCCTGGTCCACACTCAAGGAGCAAGCTGATGCAGAGCTTGCCCACTGCTGCCTGCTCTTTATGTCGACATCGCTCACTACAGAATGCCTGGAGTTCGGTCCCCTATGGCCACACTTTTGAGGGCAACCCAACCACGGGCTGCCTGCGCACGCAAAGGTCCTTCTGATAAACAACGCCAGTGCTTTTCCGAAAGAGGGTTCACAACTTGTCTGCCAGATGTTGGGCTCAGGATGGTGCTGCAAAACATCAGGTGAGGGGAAAATCTGCTGGACACAGGAGCTACGTCGGCAAGAGAAAACCAGCGGTTTCTGGGCCCTGGAGCATGACTCTCAGCACCATTACACTGGGAACATGGTGCAGGCATGGTTTGGCCCAGGCCAGCTTGTGCTATTCCAAGCGACGCTTGGGAGCAGATCATGTTGGGCTCAGGATGGTGCTGCAAAACATCAGGTGAGGGGAAAATCTGCTGGACACAGGAGCTACGTCGGCAAGAGAAAACCAGCGGTTTCTGGGCCCTGGAGCATGACTCTCAGCACCATTACACTGGGAACATGGTGCAGGCATGGTTTGGCCCAGGCCAGCTTGTGCTATTCCAAGCGACGCTTGGGAGCAGATCAGGGTGCATATCCAATTGTGGCTACCCTGATCTGGGTCTGATCTGGAAAAGAGACTTTAATGGCATGGAGGTAAGTCATCCTGCCCAGCTAGCCTCCTTGTGAAGGGACTGTTCCTGTCCCATTTAATTTACCAGTACAGCGGTAACCAGCATTCCCAACCTTGGAGAGCCTTCCAATGGGTGTGCACTTAGCTTTTGCAAAAATATTCCTTTTTTTCCCAGCTCTCCGAGCTGGGCATGTGTTAGCTGCTGTCTAATAGGTTTGTCTCCAAGTAGCATGGGCAGGAGATGAGGTTGGGCTCAGATGCAAACTTGGGACTACGGCAGAGCACAGTGTGGGTCCTTCTGTCTGCTTCCTTTGGGTGTTCCCTCCATGATCCCTTTCTGACAACCTTCCAGATGTTACACTGCCCAGTTAATCTTGAAGTGGTGAGGCGTGGTTCTGATGGATACTTGGTGTGATAGGCAGCGAGAGCACTATTTTTGCTGCAGACCTATAGCGATGCCAGCACATAACATGAGACACCCATGATCAGGAGTGTGTGGTCCCTACTATGTGGAAATGTGGAAGCGACAACTGCTATGGGTAAACTTACGTGGGTAGATCAACTCTTGGAGCTTCTGTAAGGGAGAGTTCTGCAATAAATTGACATGCCTGAGGGACGGGATGCGTGCATTCCCATCTGTGTCGGCATTTGTGCTGATGTCGGCTCAGTGCCGTGACTTCGGTGGCGGTGACCTCGGAGTAGGACTGCACACGGGCCAATGCATTTGCTGGTCACGCGTCGTGCAAAAGCCACGTGGGAAGGCAATGGGAGAACCTCTAAAATAAACACAACCAGAGAAGGATTATTGCTGCATAAAGTCTTTGTGGCTGATTTTAGCAGGGGAAGACCACAACGGTTAACTAGTTGCATTCCAGGAAGGAAGCATGTCACATGCATGTAGACCTTTATGCACAGAGGCAAGCAGCTCAGAGTGGGTAATGCATACACATAACTCCCTAAAATCCAGGCTAGTGCAAGCCATCTATCTCAAAAATGCTCAGACAGTAGTTCTAAAAATACCACATGTGGTTGCTGTGGGATAAACTGAAGTTAAAACTTCCATTATGGACTCAGCATTAGTGAGGTGAGCACGAGTCCACTGAAAGAAAGGAAAGTCAGTCCCTTCTCTGCTGCTAAGGCTAAATAAAGAAAGGCTGGAGACACATTCACACATCCTACTATTCAAAATAGAACTGTACATAAACTGTGGAGCTTGAGTAAGGGAAATGAGATCAGTAGCTGTTGTCAGGTATGAGTCATCCCTTCACAGTTTTTTGGACCATGGGAGCGAGCAGCATGTTCCAAGCAATATGCTTACTGGAGTAAAAAATTCAGTCACCACAACCTATTTACATCAAACAATATTATTGTGGCTGCAGCCTCCAGGGAAAAACTGAGCTGAATCCATAATGGAACTTTTGATAGCAAATAACGTAAATAGAAAGACTGGGAGAGAAACTCATTTAATGAATATGGTTTATTTAAATATTTATAGCATAAATCTTGCTCCAGTACGCATGCAGAGTAACTGAAAGCAAAGCCTAGCTCTTCCCTGTTTAAAATATGAGGTGGGTAATATTTAATTTAAACCAAAAATGCTTATTATTAGATGCTGTAAGGTTGCATTGCAATATCTAACTTCTAGATGGCTGGCTTCTTCAGTGACATCCAGAATGCAGAGCTAAGCAGCCAAGCTTCCTTTGTTGTGTACCAGGAAAGAAGTAGAGGGATGCAGAAAGAGGAAGAAGCTGTGTACTAATTTGCGTGGGGTTTTTTTTGTCAGCTGCAATTTATTGTGAACCTGCAGCTTCAGTGATCCTACACATCACACAGGACAAACTTTGCTTCATTTAGTCTAAATTTAATCTATTCCAAGAAGTGTTTTGCCTTACCTACATGAGTGTTTTAGTTGAGGAATGTGCTTTTGAAACAGATTGTCCAGTTGTTCCCACTGACTGCATCTGCCGTAGCATGTTGGGGTCTGCAAGCTCGTCTCCCTTCAGGTTAAATTAAGCCTTGAGATGTGCTCCAGGAGCACGTCTGATGTGCTCGAAACACAAGTGCGTGTTCAGTCCATTGGAGCAGACAAGAGCTCATCCTAAGTAACCTCCTAAAAGGCACCTAATGTAGATGTCAGGTTTTCAGCATGAACTGCTTCACTCTGCCGATCCGCTCCCATTATGCTGCATTACTCGTGATGTAGACAGAGCCCTTTTCTCAGGTCAGCTCACTGCAGGCTGCTTGGACTATTTTTTTTTTTTTTTCCCCTGCTTCCCATTTAGCACTGGCCTGCAGCTAGTGCTCACCTTCACCAGCATTCAGCTGCCTCTTCAGAAACCATCAAATGGCTGCACAAAAAACCCCAGTGTCTCTGTACAGTGCAAATCAAATATTAGCAGACAGCAGACAGGTGGTGAATAATAGGTCTCCTGGCTATGGAAAAGGCAATAAGAATCAGCACTGTATTGACTGGTAAGAAAAACATCTTTGGAAGTTTAGCATGTGTCTGCTTCACTTCCCTACCTGCATAATCACTGACACTTGGAACACTCCCAGACATCTGTTAGCACGTGAGAGAGCAGATTTCTGGCAAATCCCAACTACCTGCCATGGGTACAGTCAGGCCTTTATTAGATACCTCTGTATGATCAGCACTATCAATATACTGCATAACGTAATCAAACACCCTGCTCAGCTCAGAGAATCAGGGTTATGTGGACACTTGGGGTCTCGGAGCTCTCCTATCGCCCAGCTTGGCAGGTCTCCCTCCTCTCCCTGGCCCACCTACTGTCTTCTGCACGGAGAGATGTGCCCGGTGAGAGGGAGCAGGAATACCTTCGTGCAGAGCTCATCCCGTGGGCACGTGAGGCGTGCTCAGAACAGACGGCGTCCCTTGCGCGGGCACGGGTGTGAAGACCCTGGTGTCACAAACTCGGGCCCTTCAGCATTAGGTAGGTGCTGAGTTCCTCTCCGTTGTCAAGACAGAGCTACACCCCAGCATGCTCTTTGGGTGTTTGTGACAGGATAATGTAGGAAAGAAAACGGAAGCGACTCCTGAACTTAGCAATTTCCCAGCTTAGGTGGAGCTATGGAAGTGGAGCGTGTTGCAATGAATATAATTTTAGGGCACCTGAAGTTTCAAAATGGCAATGTCTTTGAACTCACTGCGTGTTAGGAGCAAACTCGCTGTGTGTTAAAAACAGCACAGGAGGAAGTACAGAATAATTAGTGTGCAGCAAGACATACTTCTGCTTCTCTCACAATAATTTACCATATAATTTTTTATTTGGAAATAAAGTATATTTCCGAAATAATTTTTCGGGTGTAAGCTTCCACCCGAGTCCTGTTGGATCTGGTCTTTAGTTGCCATTCACACAAGTGATTAAAAGTGTATCTTCCTACTCTAATAGGGGCTATTTCAATCTGAAATCAAATAGCCTGCTGTAGACAAAAGGGAGAGACCCCATTAAGAACAGTGGGTAATCTGTGTAGGGTTTCTCCAATTAATGGAAAGAGAAAAACAGCCTCTGAAGGCTGCGATAGCTAAGAAGAGTAGGAACTTACATAACACATGACATGAAAGAATATTAGGAACTAAAACCCGGCCTGATGGAATGAGTTGCAAATGCTGAGGAAAGCAGGGTGGCTGTTGAAAGCATATTACAGGCTGGAAACCAGGAAAAATAAGAAAAAAGTCATGGAGAGAGTTTCCCTGGGACAGATCTCCTGGAGACAGAAAATCTTGGGCAAGCAGAGCAGAGAGGAAAAGTTTTTTTTTGCAACACAATGGTGTGCTGTTCGTTTCCAGGTTGTTTTGGGGACACAGGCATGCATGCACTTCCCTGTAAACAAATAGGACCGAACAATCAAGAATAACCCTTACTCATATAATAATTTTCTCTTCTTTCTAGAAATAAACCCAGGGTGCCATTGAATATGGGCTGGCCGAAAAAACACAGTCATACAAAAGAAGCACGTTGGAACGCTGGTTCCTGTTGCACCAGCTGTATTGTCCTAGCTGACCCCTCGTGCACAGGAATCCAGGTGGAGCAGAGCCCCGTAGCAGATGTGTCTGGGAAGCCACCAATCCGCCTCTAAGCAGCACCTTGGCATGGAACTGGTGCCTCCTGATTGCATATCCAGGTCCAGGTTTGCCTGCGGTGAGTGGGAAGCAGCCAGGCCTGAGAGAGGTGCTGCAGTTAGCGGGCCAACTGCCGAGCACCCTGCCCATCGCTTCTCCTGAGGTCTGCTGCCTTGCGGGTCAAGCGTGTGCCTCTGCGGAGTGTCACTGACCTGGCTGAAGATCCCGGTTCTAAAGCCTTGGAGCAAAGCCAACAGGGAAACTTTCTGCGACAGCGATCCTCCCTGTAGCTCCTCGCAAATGACATATTTCCCCGGGCAGGCAGGATGCGGGGGGGTGTAGTCCTTCCAAATGATACTTTCAGCAAACTGTGGGAGAAACACAGAATTTCCTGTTGAAAAGCTGAGTTTGTCCGGGTTGGTTTGTTAGGGAGCAGGACACAACGTATTTTACAACAACTCTTTACAGCAGAAGGGTGGGAACAGAAATCTAGCTAATTTAGAAGTAAGCTCACTGAATTTGTGCAAGGACTTAAACGATGTGGTTGCTATGATAGCAGAGGGCTGGACTCTGTATGTTTATAGCATCCCCCGCGATCCTCCTGCTGCAGTGCCTTTAAGGCAAAGCTTTCTGACAGTCTACACGGTCTTGACCTTTAAGATCACTTGAAGGTCAGTATTTTTAGGTGCCACAGTACACCTAATGCTCTTCATGGCCCAGGCAGGAAGCTGGGCTCTCAACCCAGACATAACCTTGTTCCTTCGCTAGCGACAGGATACGCTAACCGTAGGGTATGGCCCCGAGGGGGGCTTCCTGCCCATCGCGGGAGAACCTCACACCAAAGTCAGCATGGGAAAGCTGTAAGATGTGGTCCCCCCTGAAGTTTACCTCACTCCTGTGCACTGAGCAGCAGCAAACTGTCCAGGCAGCAACACACTGTAGCTCACCTGCAACTTCTGTAGCTCATGCCTCCACCGTGGCTATCAAACACCACATGCCTTTCCTTGCTTAAAAACTCCAACGTTGGTAACTGAGCTCCAAAACGTTGGTTCCCCGGCAGATGGCTGCTAGACAGATCTGGGCTGTGTTAGTGCGTGGTGTTGACACCAACCAGCTCATTCCCCTAGGTGACGAGCCCCGTGTGCTTATGTCGTGGTTTAACACCATTTGGTTCCTCTGCATCTACCACCCACACCAAGCCTAGTGTCTGCTCAGCTGCTTACTGTCTTTTCCCGTTCCCTACCCAGCACAGGAGGCAGGCCTGGCTTGTCCTGGATTTCTGTACAGGCAGCAGCACAGCTGTGAACCAGCATTCCCAAGTGCACTGCGCACACGCAAGGGAGACCTCAGCAAAAGGGCTCTTTACTTGCCTACAAACCCTTTCCTGTGGCATGTGGACTCTAGCTACGACTGCTACTCCAGCTCATGTGTTTACCCTGCAGCCCTGTCTGCCATCCCCACCAGCCCCAAGCTCCGATGCTGGATGAGTCCAATGTCACCCATGTGGGGCTGTAGGGCTCCCACACTGGGCAGTGGCCAGCTGGGGTTGTGAGCACATCTCAGGAACACAGCTCAGGGCAGGCTGGGTTAGGATGAGAAGGTCATCTCTCAGGGACACTTTGGGGCCCATGGCCAGCCATAGAACATGGAATCACAGAACGGTTTGGATTGGA
>NW_010227672.1:79599-92354 GCF_000690775.1 Eurypyga helias | reverse complement strand
TGAGGGTGCACTCAATTCCACTGTCGATGTTGCTAACAAAGGTGTTAAAAAGCGCCAGTCCCAGTACTGATCCCTGGGGAATGCCACTTGTCACTGGTCTCCACTCAGACATTAACAGTAGATTTAGATGAGATATCGGGAAGAAGTTCTTCCCGGAGAGGATGGTGAAACACTGGAACAAGTTGCCCAGAGAAGCTGTGGATGCCCCATCCCTGGAAGTGTTCAAGGCCAGGCTGGATGAGGCTTTGAGCAACCTGGTCTAGTGGAAGGTGTCCCTGCCCATGGCAGGGGGGGTGGAACTAGATGATCTTTAAGGGCCCTTCCAACCCAAACCATTCTGTGAGTCTATGAATAACATGCCCAGGTTCTGTTTATGCTGTTTTGACATGGGCAACCACAACACAGAACTTGACAGAGAAGGTCCACATGAGATTACATTGACTTTTCTGCTTATCACCTGTCTTCTAGTTCATCTGTTTACATCATGATTTATTTATTTGATGATTGAATACAAAATGTTGATTGAAAAAATAATGTTTTGCATTGTAGCCTATTGCTCTGACTAACAGCTCACATTATAAATATAATATGAACCAAAACACGGTGGTGCACTGGACAAGGGGAGAGCACAAAGAAACAGTGAAGTCATATTCAACAACATGGTAGACAGTAGCCTTTGTGGCACAGACCAGTATTACTGTAGATGTTTCATAAGTGGTGTTAGTCTATAAATTTCCATACAGTTTGGGGTGATTTTAACAACCAGTGTCACCACAAGTATCAAGTCTCCCTCTCTCCTTACTCCCTGCCACTGATGCCTGTCCTCATACTACCTCTTAGCATGGACAAGCACAGTATCTGTTGGGGAGCTCAGCTTAGAGTAAGCAATTTTTTTCTTTATTATTTTTTTCTGAAATGCTATATTTCATTTGATAAGCTCCTTGATTGGGGTCAACCTGGAGATACCCCAGTACTTATGTCAGAATAACAAATGGCATGGTGCAGGAGTAGCCATGAGCAGCCAAAGTAGAGCAGAGGTTTGGGAGTGTTTCTTCAAGAATGCACATGAAACAACATCCTGTCCTAATTTACTAAGTGGATAGAAAGACTGCTGCACCATATAAATTATGATGGTACAGCATTTAACCTGATTAGTTAAATAGAAACCAATTTTAATAATTTTGGAGTTAAAAAAAATTGTATTTGTCCCTTCATCTCTATGGGATCAACATTTTGGTCACCAGATGTGGAGAGATGAAACACCAAACCATGTCTGTAATGTATAGTTTGAAATGCAATTTCTCTTTAAGTATCTTGGAGTTTCCAACAGGGGAGTACCAAGGTCAAGTTGTTTGTATATAAGAGCAGTGTGCTTTGTTTGTATCCAGTTTTAGCATTGGTACAAGTATCCGTGCTCTATTTTAAGTGTGTTTATTTATAACCAGTGGAACACAGCACTAAAGCACATACTACATGGTAGCATAGCATAACATTCCAGAGATCTATATGAGAACTGGGTTTTGCTTTTATTTGAACTTCTTGTCATTTTGTTCCTAAGGAACTCTGAGAAAATAACAAAGGCTATCTTGTTGATGTCTGCTAGTTCATTACTAATGTAATAATGTTCTGTTTATAGAGGCATGTTTGTCTTAAAACCTATCGATTGTGATCATTCTAACTGGACAGTGTTTTAGCTTCTTTTAAAAACAATATGACCTGTTAGCTTTAGTGATTTAGTCTACAATTCATTGAGAATAGTCTTATGGTGGTGATAATGAAAGAATAGTAATAGGAAGAAGTGACATTAGGAGAGTTGCTGAAATTTCAGTGGTGGATCTATTGTGAAGTAGATAGGTCTTTTCAGTGGGCTCATACCAAGGTAAACAAGTGGATCCTAAATTTCCATCTCAGACCTTGAATTTTTAGACTGCTCACTGCAGTAGCTTATTAACACAGAAACAGCAGTGATAAGTAATGGAAAGGAGAAGCTTGCCTGAGGCAGCCAGTCACCTAGCAATTGTTACCTAGAGTAACCTCCGTGATAGCAGCAGATACTGATAGTCATCTCATAATGAACATCAGTAATGAACACCAGAGATGGTGAGCGCAGCAGAGCGCCTGCGTGGTGCATATACTGTATTATTAGCTCTGTATTAATATTAATTAGTATTGATAGCTCTGTAAAAGATGGAGCTTGAACTGGACAGCAAGCACTTGACTAGAAACTGAATTTCTGAAAGTGGCTATGGTTTTCAGCACTGGCAGAAAGAATATCAAAAAGAACCATCCACTGCTGTGACAAAGTTAGACAGCCTGGTAACTGAGGAGTGAACAAGGCACAGGACATTCAGTTTTGCAACACATGCACACTCAGTGTGACGAAAGGGGGACTATGCTGAGGGGTTTAGGCCGCTTAAAAGATCAGTGTCACAAATATTAGGGGAAAAGCTATTATTTTTTAGTATGAATTTGTGAGAAGTGTGACAACAGAATTCGATGGCAAGATCCCCTCTACTACTTAGTCAGCATGGAAAAGCATACAAAGGCAAAAATCAAATTAGCAACGTCTTAAAATAGTTTGTACATGAATTAAAAATTATTTACAGACTCAGGGAAATCAAGGCAGGGTTAGGTTGCTGTGATATGGACTAGGGAAAAGGGGCAAGGAAATTCCTCCTGTTTGGTCACGAGATTCAGAGTGGACCCTCTTGCTTTCTAAACTCCTCGAAAGAGAAGTCTAGGTGCGGCTGAATCCACCCCTAATCCCAGACCTGGTCAACGGTTTATGCCTAAGGAATCGGGAAAGGGATCAGAGCATGTAGAGTTTTGTGCTTGGTGTGAAACTTTGGGATAGCGACAATGTGGGGCAGCAATAATTCAAAGTTCCTTATAACATGATACCACACAATTAGATCATACAATTCCTCAGCAGGACTTAACTCTCAATAAATCAGTACAGTAACTTAATCAAAGACTTAAGAAAGTTATCAACATTAAGTTGCATGCATACACTCACACAGACAGATATAGAAATAGAGTCATAGAATATACATATATTTGTATGAAGGTACCTGTTAAAAATTTCCCCTTGAGTTCGGTGAAAATATTGACGTTGGATGTCAGTGCATCTTTCAACGGGCAAAGGGTTGAGCCTCAACAAGGGTTTTCAGCCCAGTTTGTGTCAACTGTTCTCTTATTTCACAAACTTAAGAGTTTATGAACTCTTAGAGGCATCCCACTCAGAGGGAGATGCTGGGCACAGCCCCCTGTGGTCCAGGAGAGCTCAAAAGGGTCATCCTTGGAACCACTATTTATAGGGTCGCAAGATAATTGACTTTAGGCATAAATAATTTTACATGCTGGCCTTAATTGGTGTAGGTGATCATTAGATTTCCCAGCTAGTACCCATCTACCCAGACTGTGATAAGGTTCAAGGCTAGCAGGGGATGAATTATTTCACTCTCATCCCCCACTGTAACCAGGCAACTGACCTCTAGTATGGCCATTCCCCTCCTGGGCAGTGCAAGAGTGTTTTGATATGACAAGGGGTGCTTATCCACCAAACTCCTTGCACAATGGCTGAGGTTTGACAGGAATCTCTAAGGCCATAAAGCTGTCCAGGAGTTAAGAGGGGAAGAAATGCACCACCACGCTCAGAGAGACCTATACAGATTGTTCAAGCCCCAACTCCAAAGGCATATTAGATCCGTTTGGAATCGCAGATGATGTACTTCATCTCAAAATGACTATGCATAAGGCTGTAGGAATAGATACAGATTTTAGCATATCCCTTGGAATATGCTGGAAGTGGGATATCTCTATAAACACATGGCAGTGAAAGCTCTGATGTACTTCAGGTATTCCATATAACAAACACAAAGCAATTAGCAAAGTACCCAGCTGTTGAATTTATGCTAAAGTCATAGTTTGTATTTCATTTGCTGATAACTTTTTTTTTCCCTCCAGTCTTGTAATGAAAATGCTAGCTTTAATTTGAATTATTAAGACTTTTTGACTTTTGTTTTACTGTTGCTGAAACTAGTAAGCTTTAGATGGTCTGTCTCCAGACAGGTAGAGAATATAACAAAATTTTACAGTAGGCACCAAAAGGTACTTCCTGGAAAACACATAAGGAACTTGGAGCTGGACAGTTTTTATTGAGCAGTTGGGTGTCAAGGGGAATATTGCTGTTACCAAGTGCCAAGCTTAGTAAGGAGTTCCCTCTGGTGGGTGCATACTGGTATTCTTTGCCACCTTCTGCAAGAAACAGTCTAGGAAAAAAATGCTTTCTCCCTTTAAGCTGCCTCAGAGTAGCACATTGATCAAATCATCTGTGAAACTAGGCTATTAAACTTAAATTAAAGTGAGTTTTAAAGGGTGAATTCATTCAGCATTTTTTCATAGTTGAGGAAAAATGTTTGATCAGGTATGTTTTAGATAAAGGAACTAGCTAAACACCGTTCTGAGCAAGATCAAGTACCAGAGAACAGCAATTAAATTTTTCAGTATGACCCTAAAATTAGACGTCAAAGATTATATTTAACGCTTATTGTCAAAAGTTTTCAGCAGCCAGCATGAAATTCTGCATGTGCTCCCATACCACAGGATCTTCAGACCTACAAAACTCAGTTCCATAGTTTTCTAAGGCTTAAAATTACACTAATCCCCAAAGAAAATGATTAAAAAAAAAAAAAATATATCTTTGGACACTCCATTCTAAGCAGTCTTAACCCATTAATTAGTGTAATCTGTCCTGCCTTACCATCTGGTAAGGCATCCAATGCCAGAGTGCTGCACAGCACGAAGAACTGGGGGGAGAACAGCAATGCTCCCATGTGACTAAATGACCTCTCTTATGATGAAAGGACGTGAAAATTGGGCTTGTTCAGCCTGGAGAAGAGAAGGCTCCGGGGAGACCTTATAGCACCTTCCAGTACCTGAAGGGGCTACAAGGAAGCTGGGGGGGACTTTTTACAAGGTCCTGGAGTGACAGGACAAGGGATAATGGGTTTAAACTGAAAGAAGGTAGGTTTGGATTAGGTATCAGGAAAAACTTCTTCACGGAGAGGGTGGTGAGGCACTGGAACAGGTTGCCCAGAGAAGCTGTGGATGCCCCATCCCTGGAAGTGTTCAAGGCCAGGCTGGATGAGGCTTTGAGCAACCTGGTCTAGTGGAAGGTGTCCCTGCCCATGGCAGGGGGTTTGGAGCTATATGATCTTTAAGGTCTCTTCCAACTCAAACCATTCTATAGTTCTATGATGATTCTATGATCTGCTCTGGTTTTTTTTGCCTTGCAGGTATGGTATACAAAGAGTTTTGGGTTGGTAAAGCACTCTCTTCTCTCCCTTTTTTATTCTTATGGAAGAATTTAAATCTCCTGTCCGTGTTGAAAAGCTTGAAGCAATCAGAGTGCTCTAACCTTTTATGTTTTTTCTGGTAAATCTCCTTTAAGCAGACTCAGTTGCACTGTTTTCCTAATAATTTCCCTCAACTCTTGTATTTACTTGTCATTCCTGTATCAGTGGTGGGCAGGTGGTTCCCACTGGTTTTATTGCTGGAGTGAGAGAGCAGGGTAAAAATCAGGGGGAATGACAAATGAAACAAGGAGCCTGGGAAATGGTTGTTGGCCCTGTGTTGTGTGCTTTCCCTCCATCAACCGTTAAATAGCCACTGAACTATCCAGGGGAGAGAGGAAAATCTTTCGCTGTTTCCTGAAGAAAATGTCTGTCAGACCACTAGCTTTCCAGGTTCACATCAACAGATGTGAACTTTTCACCAAGCTGTGGATGAGGAAATGCTCTCTAAAATTAAATTCGTTTTAACTGCTTCTGTGCAAAAGCACTTGCACAACATAATCAATCAGCTTGAAGAAAACACTTCTCAGCAGTGTGCACACAAAAAGCTATGGCAGTCCAGGTCTCAGAAGTGCTTCCAAGGCAGTCCCAGAAGACACATCAGTCTCAACCAGAATTTCAAATAACAGCTGTAAAGATGACATATTGCGTACTTGGTGTTAGATGTGCATCTTCTGATGAAAAACCCCACATGAGTAGAAATGCTCGTTTGTACCTCTCAAGTGCTGCAAAATGAACAACTAAGGGATGTTCATTACGCATTTTTCTCACTTCTAATGCAGTCACCATCATTGATTATTCGGAAATGTTATTGTAAATGTCCGCAGTTGGTTCTGGCTGTTACTTACGGAGCGCTTCAGCTCCAGCCCTCTTGTAATTGAGCACCAGCTTCTGAGAGTTATGGGGGAAGGGTGGTTCCTTGCACCAAAGTGGATGTTATTAAGAGGTCTTTCCCATTATCATTAAATAGATCAAGGAATGATTGAAAAAAATAATTCCATTTTAGAAAACACAAGGAAGATAAGCCATCTGGCTACCTGTGAAAGGTAAACATCTCTCTGACACTTGTGGGTGGGAGCCCCACAAGCTCCCCTGCCTGCACTGTGCTGAGCTCAGCCCTGAGTGAGTGTCCAGGCCTGTGGACCGAGCCTTTCTCAGCACTCACATGCCTTCGGTTTGTACAGGCTCGGACTCTGACGGTCAGATTCAAGCCAGTAACTTGTCAGTAGTTTGTTACTAGTTTCCTGAGAGACATACCTTGTGAGAGCCGCGTGCGTGTGCTTTGCAGTAGTAAAGGAGGTGGTTGGTTGTAGTGACTGACTGATAATGGAGAACCGCAGAAGAAGCGTGAGTACTGATAACATAGTCTGAGGGCTTTGCCTTCTCTCATGAGACAGGTATGCCCCTGCTAATTGTTTGCAGCATCAGATTATAGGCGGTAAGGCTAGGAGACACATGGACATTTTACCTGTTTATTCACCATCAAAGTCAGCTGTTCCCTAGCCATTCCTAACTCTTGTTTGTCTCAGCTGGACTTCAAGATCTCTGGTGATGGGAAACCCAATTTTTTTTCAGATATTTGTTTCCAGATGTTCACTGTCTTTACATTGAGAATTTTTATCTAATCTTCCTTTCTGTAGCCTATCGCTTCTGTATTGTAGCATGGCATCACAGAGAGATTCAGATCAGGTGTCTGTCTAAGCTCACACTCTTTTTTGATTGGACTAAGTATATATTATTTCATTTTATATGTTTCATTATATTTTACATATATCAAGATATAATTTCATAAAATGCATCTTGCAAATTATATTGTCATGTAATACATTTATTATTATATTTTTATATAGGTATATTATAAATAAGAGTAGATTATTAGAATATCCAAATAATCCTCCTTCCTCTGAAATATTTTGTCACCGTCAAGTTTTAGGAACTTCAGCATTACAGCTTGCCTACCAATCCCAGACCTGAATAGAGATAAATTATTCCTTTCCTTTTACACCACTGAACACTTTCTATCTTCCTTCACTCTTGTCTAGATTAGACAAAATCTACTTGTACTTTATTTCATGTCTTCAGACCTCTGATCGGTTCTGTAGTCATTACAGATCAACTGAAATCAGTTTAGAGAATGTTCAAGAAGTGCAGGGCAGGGGGGTTGGAACTAGATGATCTTTAAGGTCCCTTCCAACCCAAACCATTCTATGATTCTATGACTCTATGAATTTTGTGGAACACCAGTATTTCATACATACCCTCTCCAAACTAACCTAGGCCATTCCCATCTTTTACTATGTCCTTTCTTATTTAGATGCAAAACCTTTTACTTCTTGTTTTCAAATTGCATAGCATGTATTTCAGATCAGTTCTTGCCGGGCCCAATCACAATGCTAGCCTTACTTTCCTCTCGTTATCAATTTCTCTCAGACTAAATTCCTAAGCAGTGTAACACAAGGAATTTCTATTTTATCATCCACCACATTTAATGAATATATTAAGTGATACCAGGTCTAAATCAGATTTTCTGAGCCAATTATCTTTATAACCTTGGATTCATAACTAGAGTTTTCCTGTCTTCATAATTTCATTCAGCCTCTTTCTCTAGTTGCCGGTTAGAATATCACGTGTGACAGTGGTAAAAGCCTCACTAAAGACCTGTAACATATATATTTGTGTCCCACCTGGTTCACACAGCTTCTTATTCTGTCACAGAAGAAAATGAGATTGTTTTAAGATAATTTATGTGGGGTGTTTTATACTGATGGTCTTAGTGGTATTAATTCTTATCTGATCTCCTAGTTAATTTCTGATTATTGACAGTTTAGCAATAGCATATAAGATTTAAATTCTAAAATGTTAATTTTCTTTGGCTTTTTTCTTTTTTTTTAAAAAAAAGGTCCATGGCCTTTCATGTTTTCAGGAAGCTCACCCACGGATGTGATTCAGAGGTGATTACTCATGGTTTCAGCATTATTTCAGCCTGTTACTTGAGTTTCAACAAGCAGCTGGATACTACTGTCACGCTTAGTAATTGGACAATTTTCAAAATTGTTGAACTTCAGTAGATTGAAGACCTTGTGTTTAAGCCAGTGTGGCAGTGTAACTCTACATTCTCCACTGACTTTGCTCCGAGAGTATTTATCTCTATAACTTTAATATTTTTTTTTAGGGTGCTGCCAGGAGTCTCAGACACCTTTTTTTATTGCCATGCTTCAGCCTGTATATTTGCATTGCTGGCACTAGACATGAGTACTAGATATTTATTTTCTCTTCATGTGAACTACGGGCAATATGTCTGCTTTTGAATTAATATATGCGAGTAAGGGACTTCAGTGAGGTGTCTCTTACTAAAGCATGGTCATGAAGAAAGAAGCATAACTGGATTTTGTGAGTTTATTAATTCTAATTTCCTTAGAATTTGCATGGTTTTTCTTCCAGAGGTAATACATTTTTGGAAGTTAGTCAAACCTCAAGTTTGAATGAGATAACAGAGTACTGTGACACAGGAAGTTTAGAGTAGAATAAACCCTTTTACATGAGTAAAGGAAAAAGAGGAGGAGGCTATCCTGTCACTATGCAAGCTCGATCAGTCTCAAGCAGCTCTTGCAGACTCTCCTAAAAAGCTTTTTACTTTGGATTATAATGCTGTGGATGCTCACAATTCTTTCCCACGCCCAAACTTTCCAAGCTCCACAACCCTTTGTAATGAAAGTCTCTATGTGGGAGGGAGTTGAAGGTCAAAATTGGATCTTTTAGCACAGTTCTTCCAGTTCATAACCTGACCAGATTATAACCTACCAGTTCATAACCTGAGCTAGTGGAGGGTGTCCCTTCCCATGGCAGGGGGGTTGGAACTAGATGTTCTTTAAGGTCTCTTCCAACACAAACTATTCTGTGATTCTATGATAAATCAGAGACTTAGTGTCTGACACTTGATTGAGGAAATTCAGCAAAGCCAGAAGACCTTTTCTGGCTCACAGAGGAATCTGTAATGCCTAAATGATTTCATGGTTACAACTGCACCAGAGAGATAGCCAAAGATACACATTTTAACACAAAACGGTTGTTAATAATTTTACCATGAACACTGACACATGGGGTTACTGTGTAGTTTAGGGAGGTGTACTCAAGCAGGTTTTTGTTCTGTGGCAGATTTAAGTCCATGAATATAGCAGGAAATGAGATGAGCTTGATAGCTCACCAAAATGAAGCTTGAGAGGGAATATGATGGCTATGCGTTTGTGCGTTGCAGGTAACTCTTGTCCCGAAGAAGTTCTACTTAATTTGAACTACAACTCTGGTTCCTAAACAAAAACAAATATACATAAATTGGCCATTATTAAATTTAGGCCAAAAATTAGATAAATGTTTCTAACTGCTAGAACAATCAAATTCTGAATTTGTCTTTCAGTGAGATTAGTGAGAGAAAATAAAATTCCAGAAAGACAGCAGTTTCCTTCTAGGAAGACTCTGATACTTAAATGTGAATTTTTTGAGATTGTACTGTACTTTTAAGGGACTTGACTCCATCATCTTTCTGTGCCCTATGTTCCTACTAAATTATATAGATTAAAAGGGACCTTAATCTCACCTAATCATCTGGGATTCTTTTTTAAAGAATAGAAGAATGTAGGTGCTCCCCATGAAAAGTTATGCTCTCCTAAAATAAATATTAAAGGTAGACAGGAGAATTGTCTCCCTTTTTTCTACAGAGTAGATCAAGATGACTAGTTTATACCAGAATCCTACTGTTCCTATGGTAGAAGTGAGATGAGAGGAATACCCCCATACATAATTCACAAAATCAACATTATTATGCTTAAAGTGGAAAATACGGTAGAGAGACTGTGTGACCCCTGCTGCTCTCATGCATTTAATTTCTTATTTTGTAGAACTCCTTCTGTAATACGGTATCCAAAATGATGACAGTATTCCAGGCTTGGCCATGCTGGCTCTTAAGTAACAAGTAGTAATAAGTATGGTCATTTAGACTGCAATTCCCCCAAAGTGCATTAATAACCTGTTGCAACCAACAGTTATTCAGTAATCTGTGAGGGCTGAGGTTTTAAGTAGCTTCAAGACTTATGTGGCCAGAGTCTGTGACAATAGGTGTTAACATAGGCATCTTTTCAGTCTATTTTTTATCAAAAAGACTTTAGTAATGGTGAAATAAATGTAAGAACATCAGAAAGTAACAGGACTGAACATACTCTTCCAGATTATCAGATTCCTTTCCCTGCTCTTGGAGGCAATCAAGTATCTAATACTACTCTTAATAAACTCCTGAATTAATATTTACTGTGTATATCTAATAAGGCAGAAATAATAAATCAGAGCAACTTGCTTTCTCTCTTACAATTAAACATATTTGTAGTCTTGTGCTGCAAGAACCAGTTTTACTTACAGACCCTTAACTTTTAATTAACTAATTGGAAATGGACAATACAGGAAGTTTATTTCATACGTATAAAATACATTGATGTATTCTACAGCTGTATTCTACAGCTCTGCATCAGATGTGCTACAGCAGCAAACAATGCAAATATCTGCTATTTTATTCTGCAGGAAGCTCTGCTCCAGAAGATGAGCTAGTCTAGGGAATGCGTGTGCTTAATCTCCCACCGAAGCAATGATTTTCTAAATACAGGCAAGGAAAGATTGGACAAACAATGTAGTTCTAAGTATTCGTCACTAGCAATGATTATGCTTCGTTTTGATAAATCACACTTGATGTATTGCTGGAATAGAAATACAATCGGTTTCTATTATTTGAAAAATTAAAGAGAAAGTGTTTAATGAACTGCATTTTTTGGCTAGTCAACTGAACCTGTTAACATCTCAAGAAAAAATAAGGACCGTGATCCTGTTGGAGGGTTTGTTTCCTTGTGTAAGGATCAAATGCTAGCAAAATGATTTTATACTGGATTAGTTTTGCAGGGCACATAAAGGTATGTATTTTAAATCAGTGATGTTATTATTGTCACTTAGGTTAAATAAGATCTGAATCTACACCAAATGCATTTTTATTTTTTTGAAGGAGCTGTAAAAATTATTATGATATTTAATGGGCTGAATTTATTGTCTGTTCAAAGAACTTCAGTATAAATTGTGTAGATGGTGTTTAGCACCAAGTTATTGTTGCACAGTGCGTGAAGACAGAAGCAGTTCAAGATAAATATGTAATTTGCCAGCATGCCTTTCAATAGGATGGTTTCTGCATTTCATATTATTGTGCTACTGTAGGATTAATGAATTGGGGTATTTAAGTCCTTGAAAACTAACCCTGTTGTGGAAGTTAGGGAACTTGTCTCCCTACGGTCTTGCCATGGTCATCTCTTATGAGTTATTCAGTGCATAAATCTTAAAACCCAGCAGGTTTTGAAATTTCCCCTTACATTCTTTTCTTTCTCATTTCCCCCTCTCATCTTGTCTTTAAATTCCTTCTCTTCCCTGTTTCCCAGTTGATTTTCACCTTCCTAATACACTCTCATATTCCATGTTTGAAGAAGCTTTTCAGAACCGTGTTACAGTCCATAACTTTCAAAACTGGGCACTCTGCTTTTTCTGCTGTGATCTCTCCTTTCTACCATTTCATCCCCATTCAAATTTAGCACTTGCATATCCAGTAAAACACTTGCAGATTTATCAAACGACTGGCTTCCGTTTAGTGAGTTTTAAGTTTTTGGCACCAATATTGTCGCTAATGCCAACAACAGTTTAATTCTTTCAGTTTTCATGTTTTCTATGAAACCTCTCCAAAATTTTCAACAAATAAAAATATCTATATGTATATTAATTTAAAAATATCCAGAAATATGCATGGAAAAATTTCAACCAGCTATACAGCATATTCACCTCTAAGACATTAGCATATATCCATGCTCTCGTATGCTTTGAAGCAACAGTAGCTGAGACAGCCATTGTAGAGGTCTTGAGGAGTAGAAGAGGATGGGAATCTCACTTTACTCTGTCTCATGAAATCATAGACACAGTCTGGACTAAGGCTGTAAACTTGTTGCTGTAGCATGGTGTTAGCACTGTCTGCATATTAAAAAAATGTTACAGTTGTCCATTCTGATGTATTCCTCATTCCATGCCTGTGATTGTCTTAAAAAAAAAAAAAATTAATATTTCTCCTTTTAGATTTAAGACTTTGGAAATTCGAAGGATTTCCAGTGCTTCAGAGGCCTGTATCTCTGGAAATGAGAAGGCAAGAGGCAAAAAGGAACTTTGTACTAAAGTTAAAAATAAACAATCTGGAAGAAATAATATCTTGTAATGTTATTTTTGTGAACACATTTTGAGTCACAAAGGACTGGGTTTTTTACTGTCATTTGAATACCTAAATTAATATTCATTAGTCAGTATTTAAAGAATAAAATATTGTTCGTAGTTATT
>NW_010227672.1:59463-79558 GCF_000690775.1 Eurypyga helias | reverse complement strand
GTATTTGAGCATATGTATGTAAAGAGTCATTAAACTACCATTCAAAAACAAAAACAGATAAACTTGTAGTGAATATTATGTAGTTTAGCAGAGTAATTTTGGGAGAGAAAATTATTTGCAATTCAATTTCTATTGAGGATTGGGATCTTAGTTGGCAGAAATAATAGTAATGAATTAGATTTTCTTCTTGTTAAAGAGAATGTAGCGTATTTTGTAGTATTCCTCAGCAAACTTAGTTTTCATATTGTTCACTTTGGGTTTTAATAATTAATTATTAAGCAATTAATATTTACTATAAGAGGTGAGGAATGGCTGAGGGTTTCAGTTTTGGAAAAATGGACAACATTTCAGAGGCATCATGAAGCAAGAATTGGCAGGATTCGTTGACAAGCCACTGAGTGGAGATATAACTAGAATTGATAATTTTAGATTGCATAGAATCATAGAATGGTTTGGGTTGGAAGCGACCATAAAGACCATCTAGTTCCAACTCCCTTGCCATGGGCAGGGACACCTTCCACTAGACCAGGTTGCTCAAAGCTGGTCTAAGCTTTGGTTCAAGCCTGGCCTTGAACACTTCCAGGGATGGGGCATCCACAGCTTCTCTGGGCAACCTGTTCCAGTGCTTCACCACCCCCTCCGGGAAGAATTTCTTCCTGATATCCAATCTAAACCTTCCCGCTTTCAATTTAAACCCATTACCCCTTGTCCTGTCACTACAGGCCCTTGTAAAAAGTCCTCCCCAGCTTCCTTGTAGCCCCTTCAGGTACTGGAAGGCTGCAATGAGGTCTCCCCGGAGCCTTCTCTTCTCCAGGCTGAACAAGCCCAACTCTCTCAGCCTGTCCCCATGGCAGAGGTGCTCCAGCCCTCTGAGCATCTTTGTGGCCTCCTCTGGACTCGCTCCAAGTGGTCAATATCCTTCTGATGCTGAGGGCTCCACAGCTGGACGCAGCACTCCAGGTGGGGTCTCACCAGAGCAGAGTAGAGGGGCAGAATCCCCTCCCTCGACCTGCTGGCCACACTTCTCTGGATACAGCCCAGGATACGGTTGGCTTTCTGGGCTGCCAGCGCACACTGCCGGCTCATGTTCAGCTTTTCATCCACCAGTACCCCAAGTCCTTCTCCTCAGGGCTGCTCTCTATCCGCTCTCCACCCAGCCTGTACTTGTGCTTGGGATTGCCCCAACCCAGGTGCAGGACCTTGCATCAGCAGGCCAAAGAGGAGAAACCAGATCCAACATGTAAGTTAGTTGCTGAAGTAGTGATGGGGGTAAGCATAATAAGAGCAAGTGAAGTTCGCCTGCCTGCTTTTCTGAAGCAGCAGGGAATTTGGAGAGTTTCTGTGTTTGCGTGCCCTGTTGTCCTGTGCAATCCCTCATCCCGCGACTGCTGACTTCTGTCACACCATGCCTTGTCCTCACTGAGCTGTGCCTTAGCACCAACATAGACTAGGTAGAGAGCTTTGGGTGAGTGGCATCCTGAGGGAATGGTGGCTTTCAGAAAGGTGTCCTAGGGTCATGGGATGTCACTGGGACTCCTCCAGCTGAGCGGATATAGGCTTTTCTCACTGCCTTCTCCTGTTGGTAATGGCTGTCTCTGGGCTGAGGCAGTCAGTGCATGTCATCGCTATTCTCCAGGCCATCTTTGTAATTAAAATATGTAAGTAATGAAGATGATATCTGATTTTTTTTTTTTTTTTTTTGGTACACAGCTGTTCCAGTGAAATCCCTTAAAATATTTGCTAGATCTAGCAGGGTTGTCAGGAAGCAGTTCTGCCCTTGAAGAAATTCTCAGACTTAGGTGGATGTTTTCTGATGGAGATATTCTTGCAACCAGAAAGTAGAATATTAGCATGTAAAAAATGTTACAATGCTTTTTTCTTTTCTAGATTAAAATAGGAAGCTCTTTTTTCAGGAGTGACTATACATATCAGAGGGACGTGGGAGATACCAAATGATGATGATAAGTTTGGATAGAAGAGTCCTGGAAAAATAGAGTTGGGTTTCTGTGTAAACCTGAGAAAGAACCTTATGTTAAAATTGTTATTCGATCTATGTAACATGAGGCACACCGCATGTTACTTCGCTAAAAGTTATGCAGAAGCTGTGGAGGACAAAATAGGGAAAAAAGTGTAGTCTTAAATGGTGGTTGATTAGGGCTTTTTCTTCTTGTTGAAATAAAATGTAGCTGGCTGCTGATTCCAGGGCTGTGTAGCGACAGTGGTTACAAAGGGCGTCGAAGTCAGGGTTTCTGGTCTGCTGCATTAGAAACATGAAGCATATAAATGATTAAAATAATTTTATTAATTATTATTTAAAATGGATATGTCCTTGCATAAACCAGAACTAATAATTTGTCTATTTCCACACAGCCGGGGCAACGAGAACAGACTAGCACTACGACGGCAGACCATTCTCCGGGAGAAGGGGAGGAGGCAGGCCAGTCGAGGGCCAGCGTATATGTTTAATGACCGCTCAACAAGTCTTTCTCTTGAGGAGGAGCGCTTTTTGGATGCAGCAGAATATGGAAATATTCCTGTGATTCGCAAAATGCTGGAAGAATGTCCCTCGCTCAATGTGAACTGTGTGGACTATATGGGGCAGAACGCCTTGCAGCTGGCAGTTGCCAATGAGCACCTGGAGATCACAGAACTGCTGCTGAAGAAGGAGAACCTGTCTCGGGTTGGGGATGCCTTGCTTTTGGCTATTAGCAAAGGTTATGTTCGGATAGTGGAAGCTATCCTAAACCATCCTGCATTTGCTGAAGGCAAGAGGCTCGCATTGAGTCCTAGCCAGTCGGAGCTCCAGCACGATGACTTCTATGCATACGATGAAGACGGCACGCGGTTTTCCCATGATGTTACACCAATCATTCTGGCCGCTCACTGCCATGAGTATGAAATAGTCCACACTCTGCTGAGAAAAGGAGCTCGGATCGATAGACCACATGACTATTTCTGCAAGTGCAGTGAATGCAATCAGAAACAAAAGCATGACTCTTTCAGCCATTCTAGATCCAGAATCAATGCCTACAAAGGCCTGGCCAGCCCTGCTTATCTGTCTTTGTCCAGTGAAGATCCTGTAATGACTGCCCTAGAGCTCAGCAATGAGCTGGCTGTGCTTGCCAACATTGAAAAAGAGTTTAAGGTGAGTGGAGGGATATTGATTCTGACAGAGTTCAATCAAAGTCTTTCTCCCATTCCTTGAGCAATAAGTAAGAGATCAGCATCGTCTTCATAAATCAGCAGGAGAATGTGGAAAAATATTTGCCTAATGAATGAAAGATTTAAATCTTTAGGAATGTCTTATTGCTCTGTGCTGATTGCAATTCATGTTGCTTATGTAGAATGTGCCAGTGAACGAATTTTTCACTTGCTATAAGGCAGAATAGTAAAGGAGGCTCTTCAAACCCATGGGGGAAGCTGGCTTAGGACAGGGGAAGGAGGAGACTAGGGTGGTACAGTTTGGTCCCTTATCCAAGACCAATTGTGTGATTCTCTTAAACCCTCATGTATTCTCAGTATTTTCTCATAGTTGGACTGAAAGCTTTCTCACTCCTCACAATGTTTTGCGTTCATTCACAGAAAAAGCTCTAAATAATGTTCTTTTCCTTTTTTAATGTGCTGCTTTTCTCTGTTATTTCTGCTCATCTCTTCCTCTTTTTTAGCTTATTTGTACTTAGTTATATGTGAACTCGGTGAATTTAAAGACTTTTTCAGTGTTACACAGAATTTTTAATGTTTCACAAACGTGTGGCTTTGGGGAAAACAAAAAATTGCTGAGACCCAGGGATTCAAGGCCTCTTCGATCCTTGAAGCATGAGTGTTCTTTGGGTTTTTTTCTGTTATGTAGGTACAGTAGTACACAACTTACAAAAATATTTACCACAGTTTATTTGTGTTAAGGCAATAAGAATGTAAGCTTTTTGCTCCCAGTAAATGCAAAGTCAGGCCTTGTGCAAACACTGGCAGTGTTAATTATGACTTAGGTTAGCTAACTTGGGCTGGCTTTACCCTATGGGACCCTGTTGAACATGAATGCTAGTATATACTACTGTGACAGAGCAAGAGCAGGAGATCAAACCCCCTCCAATCCAGTAAGAGAATAATTTCCAACATTGTATTAGGAAGAGTTTGAAGTTGCCATGATCAGTATTTAATGTTAGTCTTCTTACCAGTGGCACACTTCTCAAGTCTGTGAACCTGTCTCAGCTCAGCCAACCTGAGCTGAGATGCCACAGTTCTGAATTAACTGCTTCTGAGTCGTGCTCATAGGTGTATCTTTGTGGCACCACTCTGTTGTAAGAAGCTCAAATATTTCTTGGAGAGGAAAAAAAGGAGGAGGAATATGCAAGAGGATCTTAAAACCAGCAGCTAAACAGCTGGAATAGGAACAGAGGAGAATTTTTATTTTATATCAATAAAATGAAATGCTGGGAAGAGCATTTCAGCTTAATGCAGAGGGTGAATGTCTGCCCTATGAAGTCCCTGGCAGAAATCCTTAGGATCTCAGTGCACTGAGATTTCATCCCCTGCTTTCATGTACAGTTCAGAGACGAGTATTTAAACCACACACTTTTGTTTCTTTCTCTTTAGCAGCTGCTGAAGATGTGAACAAAAGGACTTGATTAACTTAAAGGGGAGTAAATTTAGCACAGAACAGAAAAACATTTTTCATACACCATAAATGCAGCCTGTTAAGTTTCACAGCTATGTTGAGATAAATAGCATGTCTGATTTGTAGGGTCTGTATAGCTCCATTTACCACAGTTGGAGCGACACGAGCTAAGATTATGATAAAGATAAATAAAATCATCATCTGGAACAGTCAGCAAGAAGTGTCCTTCAAATATGTGCTGCAGTACACAACCGGTGAGATGAACTGGGAGTGCCGTATTTGTCCCTGGTTTGACGGGGGCAGGGAATGGGGCACTCGGTGAGAAAAGGTGGGCTGGTTCAGAAAGCAGGCTTCTGCAGCCTGCCCTGAAGTGCCACGAGCAGGTCCTTCCTCGGCGTGCCCTGGCTCATCCCTGAGTGACTTTTGGTTTAGTTCCTCTCTTGTCTCAGCGGCTTTCTCTAAAATTAGAGCTCCACTACTAGTGTGGTGTTGTATGAAGAATTGCAACAGAGATTTTGAGGTACTGCCCTCAGCAGAAACAGAAGGCCAGACAAGAGACAGAGCAGCTACATATTGCTGGGCATTAATCAGCCAAGCTCTGCGGGGGATGTACGTACTCTTTACAACAGAGTGATGGTGAGTAGGAACCACCAGGAGCTGGAGCATGAGGCAACACAGTAATTTAACTCGCCCTGGATTTAAGGTTTCACCAGGAGCACGTGGCTGGCAACATAAGGTCTTCTGGGAACATTTTTGTAGGTACTGAAATCATGTGGTGGTTCTGTATAAATATTAAAGACCATGGAGTTAACATTTACACTATTGATAAGTGATAACATTTACAGTATCTAGACAGGCTGGGGACTTCACTAAGAAATACTGGCTTAGGTTCATTGTAGGCAGTACAAAGGTTGTGTGCACAAGTTGCAGGAAATGGACACTGACATCTGGGCTTGTTTGTGCGTCTGCGGTCTCCTATCCCTGCTTGCAGCAATTTATATAAAAATTGCTACCCTTACTTTATTTCAGGAGTTTGCTACAGTTATCTGGATGGTGTATTCTCTGCGTAAAAATGTGTTTTTCATAAAAATGTGTTACACGTGTTAGTGTAATCAAAACAAGTGTATTTTTAGTGCATGATTATCTGGACATGGCAAATCTTTAGCTCCACCTAGGGTCTGCCTGACCCATTGGAAGTGTTTCAAACCTTACCTAAATGTAAATTGGAACTTCCTGGTTAATACACCGTTTTAAGTCACCTATTTTATAGTGCCAACGGGGTGTTGTTGCAGGGGAGCTTCCTAGTGGGTGCCTACAGCAACCTGTGGAACAGAGAATTCCCAGGTCTTCCTCAGAGGTGATGGAAAGGGTTAGTGCTCAACTGTGACAGTGATTATTTTGTGACTATCTTATAAATTACTTCTCTCTCCTGTTTTACACCATTAGTTAATGTTAGAGATAGCACTGACCATGAAACCGTGGTTCATGCAAAATTGGAAATGCCATAATCGGTGGAAACCAGTATTCTCTGGAATGAACTCCTTTCTTTGCTTCAAACCTCTGTAGCACTGTCATCGAGTACTACGTGCGTGTTGCATTTGGTTGCAGGTATTGTTTTTATAATTGTTTTGGAGGAGAATTCTTTCCTAAGAGTAAAACTAAAAAAAAAGAAGAACATGATTTCTGAAGGAAGATTAACTGGACAGACGTGTCAAGCACAGTGTAGGAATATTTTTGTACCAAGCAAGCAGCTAATTCAGGCTTCCTGAATAATTCTGAGATCTTCAGGGTTTTCTGGGCGCCATTTAATTTAGCTTTTTATGACATGGCTAAGTGTGCAGCTTTACAAGTTTCAATATTATGTATAATATTTTTATTTTGGGGACTGGTGTACGTATTTCCTGTTGTTTAAGTCATTTGCTAATTCAGGCTTCCTGAATAATTCTGAGATCTTCAGGGTTTTCTGGGCGCCATTTAATTTAGCTTTTTATGACATGGCTAAGTGTGCAGCTTTACAAGTTTCAATATTATGTATAATATTTTTATTTGGGGGCTGGTGTACGTATTTCCTGTTGTTTGTCATTTGCCTACCCTAGAGCTAATTTCTCTGCTATATCCATAAAGATGTAGATAATATCTGACAAATGTCCTGCAGAGATTTCGCCTGAGAGGGACAGCTGTGGCCCAGTACTGTTCAAAATGGATAAGATTTGCATTTAGTTCCAAGTCTGCTGCAGCTATATTGGCAACATATTGTTTTGTTGTTTGATGGGATGGAGTGGAAAATGTATTTTTGGATTAAATGTAGATACGTTATTGTTTTCTGTGAATTAATACCCCTAATAAGGTTGTCTGAGTTTGCTTTTCTGATGAGAAACAAAATCAGTTTATCATCTCAAAGTCTGATTTTCTGTTTGTTTTCATTTATACATGAAAACATGTATATTACAGAAATCAGGTCCCAGTCTTCATTACAGGTATTGTCATCTCTCTTAAAGAAAAAGCAACATCACCTTTTAGCGAAGAACTGGGGCACTCATGGAGTAAGGGCCAGCTTTGTAAGGGGAATAATGTGTTAATCTACCTACTGAGATGCCTAAATCCGACATTTAGGTCTCACTCACATTCACAAAGCACTTTGAAATCCTAAGCCCTCGTATAACAGTACCCTTGTTTCTGGTCTTGGCCTCTACAGTCACCAAGCAGGGCCAGGATGTGTCTGGCGCACTGCACCCTCTCATCGGTGGGGTTCAGTGCCAGCCTCTGTCCTGAGATCATCGTCCTCCTGGGCACAGTCTGGGGGACAGCAGGAGCCTGCGACTGGTCACAGGACAGTGTGTGGAGAAGGCCCCTTTCTTTTGGGAGAAACTGCTCTGGAAATGCTCTCCTGCTGCCCTGGCCATGCTCTCCTGCTTATGTGATCAGAGTTAGGCAACTGATGGTCAGCTGAGGCTTTCAGAGAGACCGTGGCCTGCTTGCTCCCATACCTGGGACACCAGACAGCCTGCAGCTGCTCCTACCACAAAGGGCAGGTGGTCTCTTTCAGCAGCAACCATTGTCATCCCCACCCTCCTCTCATTGCTCTGCCACCAGCATCTTGTTCCCCTGGTTCCTCATCCCCCACAGTGCTCACCCCAAATTATCACCTTCCTTTTGCAGGGTGGGAGGAGCCAGTTCTGCCCCCTTGTTTGTGGTGTGGCAAAATTTGGCAAAATTGGGTTTTTCCTAAACCGCTGAGAAGCCCTGAACCAATGTTGTTGCATGCGTAAAATGAAACACACGCCTGCTAAGGACTGATTCTTTTTAGAGCCTCCAACCTATTTAATTTCTAACTGCCTTCTCAAGTCTCCCAAGACTGCTTTTTTAATTCATTAAGTGTACAATTTGTAGTAGTGGGGAACTTGTTGAATTATCTATTTGCCATTGGCCATTTTCAAAAATAAGTTAAACGAAACAAATTGCCATGTTCCCTTGGCTCACATTAATGGTAAGGGATATATGAGAGTCTGGGGGAGGGGGAACTTCCTGTTCCACATGTGTGACAGGAAGACACTGAAATGATGACAAGAGTGTACTAATCATTTTTGCTGTTCCTACACATTCAAGTGGACCAAGGGTACAAGGGGAAGAAGGTGGCCCATGCAGTGATCTCTGCAAGCTAACGCACGTGATTTCTTAAAAACAAATTTGCCTGGCTAGAGCTACCTGCCCTGTGTTCAGAGCCTGTCAGATCCTCCTGTAGCAGTTTAAGACATTATCATCCCATCTGTCTTCCATAACCTTCCCTGAAAGGAGAAATTCTTCATAAGGGAATGCGTCTCAGGACAGAAGCTGTGAACTGGAGCAGGGATGTGCGTTGCCTTCAGCTGACTCCGCTGTGTTACAGCCCCGAGTGCCGCGGCTGGGGTGGAGGCGGTGGTGCTGGGCACTGTGAGTGTGCTCTGTGAGCGTTTATCCATGTATGTAACTCCCACCAGAAAATATGCACATAGCAAATATATTGCAAAATTTTGCAATAGCCATTTATGAAGGCCCAACTATTTTGTTCCTAAATTTATTGAAAAATAGTATTTTCATTTGCTGTTCAAAGGTCAGATATCACTTTGGAACAGTTCACGGTACCTAATCGTACAAGAGTGCCTAGGTTGACTCTGTGTTTTTTCTGTGTCCATGAATATCAGAAGACTACTTTTCCTTTCATTTTGAAGAGGACATTTATGTAGCAAAATGATTAAATACTGAATCTTATTTTAGCTGCTGCTACAAAAATGAAAGCCAAACAGAAGGTGATATATTATAAAAATGTTTTTCTAAAGTGCCAAGAAGTCAGGATTTTGGTTAATCTCTCTTGTTATTCTTCTGAAGAGAGGGAAAAGAAATAATACAATAGTAAAACATACAGCATGTCGTGAAATTGTTAGTTTCAGTATTTACCTTCTGTTGTCTTTGTAGAGAAATGCCATTAAAGTTCCTTTCTCTTTTATGACAGATCTGAGCTATCTTCCTTACATAACCTTATTAAAAAAATAAATCACTAGCAGTTTTATGTAGACATAATGTCTATAACTATTTTCCTATGAATATTTGCATCCATCTAAGTGAAGTGAAATGTAAAACTTGGATGCAATCCTTTAATATATCCAAGTAATACACTGTGGTGTTCTGAGTAGTAAAGCCCAAACATTCATGAAGCACACCCTCGACAAATAAATTAGGGTATTCTGTATACTCAAAATAATGGTTTCTCTTCCAGAGTGTGGATTAGATGGCAGTTAGTATGAAGGAAGTAATTAAAAAGGAGAGACTTATCAGAGACTAAGAGTGGGAGAAAGGGGAAATGCTGTGAAGAACAGCCCAGAGGAGCAGGAAATGTGTCGCTGTAATAAGAGCATTCATAGAAAGTTAGGTTGAACATGAAGCAGAGACTACATGAGCTGTCCTGTATGGTGTGAGAGGCTTGGAGGTTTTTTCATTCTTTTGTTCGGGAATGATTCTATTCTACAGTAATTTCAGCTCTTAAAGTTAATAGAATTAGCAGAGATGACAAAATATTAGAAGTTGTTGACACATGTAAATAAATGTAAGATCAGGCCAGGGGCGATGTATCTGGACACATTTTTTAGCTTTAGATATACATCTGTATCCATCTATCCATCTAACTCCCTATCTGTCTAGCTATATTCATCTTTTATGACCCAAACACAGCTGCATGTAAGGAGTGGTTAAAACTGGACTGCAGCGATCAAAATATCTTTTTCTTTTTCACTTGCACCTTTTGGAAATAGTGACTACGAAGAATATTTGGTAGTTAAAGCAACTGAACTTGCAATTGCATTTTGGGTCAGAGAGTGAAGCGTGTCATGAGATATTTGAGCTAGACAGCAGTGAGTTAGAGATATGGCATCACCATGCTATCTCTAGCACTGCTGACAGTGTCGCTGGAAAACAGCAATTAAATCTTGTGTTTGCAAGATAAAAGAGATGTTGGAAAATTAGAAAGCTAAGATTTACAGAATATTTCAAGACCTAAGAAAATTCAATATATTTATGCAATTCTCGAGAAGGTTGGGAAGTTATTTAGACGTGTTCTCTCTGGAATACACATCCAACTGAGATCTCTACAGCGTAACTGTCTACATCTGAGCTAGTTATCTAGACTTCTGTGACAGTAGAAAAATTTCCCCTGTGCTATTTCAAATTGAAAAAGTCGTTAAAATATGTCATACAAAATTTCTGAAAGTTTTTTTTACTGTCAATTGGCTCTAAAACAAGTCTAGACAAGGAACTCGGGTGTAAAAATTGATAATGTAGAAGCCCAAGGTAACCAAGGTGAGATGAATCCTACTCTTTGAACATTCAGGAGCAGTATATGCGTGACAACGAAGTTCTGTTAATCTACCAGAAGAAAACATAACAAGATGTGAAAAAAGTGTTGATGCTCACAGACGTGTAGCTGTGATGTAGAACTGTTTCTCTTGTATTAGTTCTAAACAGCAAGTTACCTTCTTTCTTCTTTTCTTTTCTAGAATGATTACAAGAAGTTGTCTATGCAATGCAAGGATTTTGTAGTTGGACTCCTTGATTTGTGCAGAAATACAGAAGAAGTGGAAGCTATTTTGAATGGTGATGTAGAGATGAGCCATAATAATGGAGAACGGGGTCGCCCCAGCCTTAGCCGCTTAAAGCTCGCCATTAAGTATGAAGTTAAAAAGGTAAGCAATTCTGTTGATTGAACAGTTCAGTTTGGGCCCTTCTGCACAGTGTATTGTACAAACAAAAGAATCTTGTCCCAAGTAGCTTGCAATATAAACAGGAAGCAGATATTCAGGGTAGATACTGGTTAATGCTGAGTATAAGAGCAAATGGCTCTAAAAAAACTGTGTAGCTGTATGCAAATTTTTTAGATATTAACTTTTTTTTCATAGAATCACAGAATGGTTTGTGTTGGAAGGGACCTTAAATATCATCTAGTTCCAACCCCCCTGCCATGGGCAGAGACACCTTCAACTGGACCAGGTTGCTCCAAACCTCATCCAGACTGGCCTTGAAGATATCCAGGGATGGGGCATCCACAGCTTCTCTAGGCAACCTGTTCCAGTGCTTCACCACCCACTCCGTGAAGAATTTCTTCCTGGTATCTAATCCAAACCTCCCCGCTTTCAATTTAAACCAGTTACCCCTTGTCCTGTTACTACAGGCCCTTGCAAAAAGTCCCTCCCAGCTTCCTTGTAGCCCCTTCAGGTACTGGAAGGTGCTATAAGGTCTCCCTGGAGCCTTCTCTTCTCCAGGCTGAACAAGCCCAATTCTCTCAGCCTTTCATCATAGCAGAGGTGCTCCAGCCCTCTGAGCACCTTCGTGCCCCTCCTCTGGACTCGCTCCAACCAGTCTATATCCTTCCAATGTTGTGGGTTTTAGTTTTAATCTATTAAAAATACATATATATATGGAAGCCTGGGAAAGTATAAGATTTAGTGAAAAAACAGAGGCTTGCACAGGAGCCGTGTGCACTTCATAATAACCAATACTGATACACATTTTTGTCAAGCTGTTGTGTCTTACTCAGAAAGTTGAGAAAACTTAATGAAATTGTGTGTCTCAGAAAATTTATTTTTGTCTGTATAGAGGATCAGAGGCACAATGTAGGAGCAATAGTACTGTGGTTCTCACTTCTGAAGTGCAGCAGGCTCCAGGCTGTGCTGAATACGGGAGTTATCACTTCTTCGGCTTAGTTTCATTCTGCTGTCAGTTTATTACTGTGGTCTGCATCTCAAAAGTGCTCAGTGACAGCAGTTGAATTAATAGCTGCACCAAGACCCTTGAAATAACCAGAAAACTGCTCTTGGATAATACAGGTTGTACAGTTCTAGGTGACACCTATGTGAACTAGTAAGAAATTATTTGTGTGATGAAGTTTGTACAACCAAAGATCAAGAAGACAGAGCTCAGAAATATACTTTGGAAACATGTTACCCTAAAGTAGAGCTATCTCCTGATGGAACAGGAAAACCTTTGATAAAACTTTTGCTACATAATGAAACGGATCAGATCAACTCTGTGAAAATAAACACTATCTTATTTTAACAACAACAAAAAAGGTAGAGAATCAGGAGTCTTAAAGATCCAGTATGGACTGAATATACAGGGATGTAATTTATCAGGGGTGAGTTGCAGATTTTTTTACAGAAATGGAGTTTGCATCTCTGGGGCACACGTAAAACATTTAGATGTGAGGAGTATTTATGCGTTCATGAAGGGAAGAAAAGAAGGCCATTTTGACTGAAGAGTGCCTACCGGCATATGAACCCAAACCTGCAAAACACTTGTCAAGTTATGGTTGCTACAGAAAGCTGAAACAACTTCTGAAGAGATGATATCACATTGACCATGTCCTTCACAGTATCTGAGCCTTAATCCTTCCTTGAATGTGAACTAGCTTTCAACACTTTTCTTTTGCCTGAATAAAGACATTGCTTGCACCTTCCACCAATCATCCTTTAAATATAGAGAACTATTCGAGAAAGCAACCAACCTACATTCAGTTAAATTTTAAGCTATATTTCCAGGTCTAAATTTGTGGTCCACAAGAATCCACTATTTATTAATATATACCTTTGTAAAATGCTTCTTTTACTCTCCAGAGGTTTTGACAGAAAAGGGGGGTTTAGGCCCAACTTCTCAGTGTTGCAGTTTGTCCAAAAGATTCCAGAACCCAGTTATAAGTAGTCCTTACTTGATTTGCTGCAAAAGTGACAACTTTTTTCTTATGTCAGCAAAAAAAACTGGTATTTTCCATGCTACCATGTGAAATTATGGCATGTTCTTTCTGTCATAACTAAAGACAGGAGTCCTTTTGGAATAGAAAGACTTAAAGTTTTGGAGTTTTCAAAGTAGTAACATGAAAATTATAAATGTCAGAAACAAGTAGAGTTTGCCCAGGTAAAGTTTATGTTTAATTACTCTTAGATGGAAGATAACAATTTGTGATAGAACACGGTGTCAATACAATGATAGTTTTTCAAATTAAAGGATTTATTGTTGCTGTTACCAACATTCCTGCATGCTGGGAGATTATGCTCATCAAAAAACCTTTTCCTATACCCTTGTTAATGCTCCTTTGAATATAAGCTGAGTTGTTGCTATTCCAACATTCTTAATGTGCTTCATCTAGCAGTTATTTTAATACCAATATTTGGATAGCAGTATTATTTTTATGCTCCTTTTCTTTATTACAGTTTGTAGCACATCCAAACTGCCAGCAACAACTTCTTTCAATCTGGTATGAGAATTTGTCAGGTTTACGGCAGCAGACCATGGCAGTGAAGTTTCTGGTTGTTCTGGCTGTTGCGGTAGGACTGCCATTCCTTTCAATGGCTTACTGGATTGCTCCTTGCAGTAAGGTCAGTCTGTGAAATTTTGTAATGTCCTTTTATTAACTCTGTCATCTGTATGTAGATTCCTGTCCGGCAAAGATGAAGCATGGGTATAAATTACTAACATGTTTAAATAATACTTCAGAAACTTGTTATTTTAAAGCTGAGTTAGAATGGAATGGCTGCAAGATTGCATGTTCTGACATCTGTAAGACAGGTAAATGTATTCTGTTAAATGCAATGTTTATTAAATTAAATTAAATTACAATGGTTGAGCAAGAGTTGCCTTGTAGAAATTATTCTTTAGAAACAATATGTGAAACTATTCTTCATTTAGCTGTTGCCTTGGTAGGCAGATGCAGAGGATCTTAATCTCCCAGTGTCTCACAGCTAGACTAAGTTCAATCTGGGAATTGATTCCAGTTACCTAAAAGGCGATTTTATTTTTGATGATTAAAAATTAATGGATGAAAGTTGCTGAAACATGAACACCAGAAATTAAAACAATCATAATCTGTATTATAGAAGTAAAAGTGAACCGTGTTGGGTTGTCAAGACAGTGCTAATACTCATTACATTTCATGAGGTTTTTAAAGCAGTCATGCAGCCTACCCTGCATCCATTTATAAGGCACCATCTGGATTTGGATGCTACCACTGTGTCTGTTTTGGACAATCTGTAGTAGAATCATAGTATCATAAAATGGTTTGGGTTGGAAGGGACCTTAAAGACCATCCAGTTCCAACCCCCCTGTCATGGGCAGGGACACCTTCCACTAGACCAGGTTGCTCAAAGCCTCATCCAGCCTGGCCTTGAAGACAGCCAGAGATGTCTTCAAGTAAGGAAAGCCTTTCCACTGAAGATGATTTACAATCTCTGACCTCACTGTACTTTGTGTTGAATCTTTGTTTTAATTGGTCACTATCCATTTTAAATGGCCACCGATGGAAAATTTCCCTTGAGAGTATGTTAGGGCGAACAAATGGGATCTTGTAAGAATCAACAGGTTATGGTATAACATCCATGATTTTAGCAAGTCAAATCCTGTGCACATTCAATGATTGCAGGGGAAGAGGAAAGTTCAAATTGAGGACTGAAGTTTTGTGGGATTTTTTTTATTGTACTCTGAGAGGAGAAAGGTGTCCCTTTTTCGTTTTGCCGTATTTTTATTTTCTTTCAGTCTGGACAATAAAAATCACTTTGTATAGTGACTAGGATTTTTATTAATACTTTTATCTTAAAACAAGTCTTGAGACTCAGCGTACTTCAGTAATTGGTTTTCAACTACAGCAGTGACTTATCTGTTTGTTGTTTTGCCTTTTCAATGATTTATTGGATCTTAAAGTACCTTTGAACCATCGTACATTCTGAAAAAGCCATTTCAGAGTAGCTTTTTAAAATCAAGGTTCAAGGGACAACATCCTTTAAGGTTACACTTCCTCTGTCACTGCTGAATTGTCTCATCATGTGAGTCATATGTTGAATGCTTTCTGTTTCATTATATTCTGCAAATATAAAATCTAATCCACCTTTTTCCCCAGTTGCCATTTTCTTACCTTGTGCTTCACTCATACACCAAAATTTCATTCCTCTGTTATTTGAAGACAAACATGTTCACTGCTTCATTTCGATATAGGATGGCTCCAATACAGAACATTATCTGTGTTAACAGGGTCCATTCTGTGTATGAATTGATGGAATTTATAAATCTTTTCACCTCCTACAGAGATAAAGTACCCAATCGTTTTCCAGATTTGGCACTACAGGACACAGTGACAGAAGAAAAAGAAAATATAGTATTTGTAGTGAAAATAACAGCTTGCAGGAGAGTTACTCTGACACATTTCTTTATATTCTCATGCCATGGCTCTGATAAAGGCAAAATGTCTTTATGACATTTACAACATCTCAGTCAGTTACCTGTATAGCTGACCGCTTTCCTCTTCAGGAAAAAGTTCATTTGAGCTTGGACTACAGATACGGAATTGAGAATGTCATATCTGGAAGAAATTTCATAGAAATACATGGACAAAGTCTTGTAGAGTTGACAGGAATTCAGTAGTATCAGATGCCGAAAGGAATTAAGATTGCCTCGTAAAAATTTAAGTTTCAGACAGCAGTTTACATGGAGGCACTTCAGAGTTTTGTGAACTGTTTGCTCTGCATTTTAATGAGTAATTCAGTGTAACTACTGCCATAATTAACCTGAAACTTCTAGAATACTATTTTATTACATTACATCTGGAAAGAGTAAAAACCTTTTTCAGTTATCTCCAAGAATCTCTGATGTTTGCGCTCTTCAGCTCTGATTAATAGTAGAATTTAGATTTTTAGCTTTAAGAGTCTGTAAGTAATTCGGTCAGCCACTGGCCAAGATGAAGGATCGGAATTTGAAATTGAGTCTTCTTTCACTGTTCCCAGCCACCTGGAGTCAACGTTCCTAAAGAAGTAGTTTGATAAGTCTAGAAGCATTTTCTGAGGGTTATACACGTTCTTCTTTTGCACTGTGGTAGAGGAAAAGAAACTGAACATTATGTCTAGGATATGAGGAGCTGGGAAGTTGTTCTTCCTAAAAAAAAGGTGTATGCATTATCTTTTATTTTTGTTTTCAGGCCTTTTTTCCTTTGTGTTTTATGTGCTACCTGGGGTGCTATTTTATCATTTCTTTATCACTGCCGTACTCCATAATACAATACTGCTTGTTCCTGTAGAGTCACAGGACAGGATTAATGTGAAACGCTGAGTCCAGTCCCCAGCGAGTTCAGATGACCCTATATACAGACAAGTACGTGTAAAAGTATCCACAGTATAACTTGTGTATCTTGTCCTAATCCAAATCAACCTATAAAAGAGTCTCCAAAACTCTATAGCAAACCCAAGACCGTAGCACAGAGGATCAGAAACCAGAAAAAATGGCACAAAACAAAACCCAAAACCAAACACACTTAAATTACAGAAAACATTCAGAGCATTTATAAGATCGTGCCCTCAGTCTGTGCAAGGGGAGGGAATTTATTATGTCACAGTGCACAGTGAAAGTGTATTAAGGAAGGACTCTAGCTTATAGAAAAGTCCAGACTTGCAAGATTATTGCCTTGTCTTTACATGCTGCTCTCTTTTTCCCTAATTCATGTTTTATGACCTATATCTTCTCAATAAAGAGATTTAGAATTTTGGAAGTGTTATTTCAAGATTTTAGTGGATCATTGTTATAGGGCAATAACATAATAACTTCCAGCATTTGTGTAATCTGTTCAACCGTAGTCAGTCCTCCTTCCAGGGAGATTTTTATATATATATATGTATATGTAAAACATACTTTTCTCTCTCTTTTGAAGGGGTGGGAGGGAGGGAGCTAGGCATTCAGTCTTTTAAATTTTATATTTTTTTGATCAAGGGATATATTAACAATACCTCCTTCAGAATTTTTTCTTCTTTTCTGGCTATGTCTCGTTCTGGCATCTGTCTCCTAACCCATCTTCGTTTGTCAACACAAGAATAATGCATTTAAAAGGACACTGTCAAGGTACTTTATCATTTTCCAGCTCTGCTTTATTGTATGTTGTTTATGACTGTTCCTTCCTAGCTTGAAATAAAATCTTTCCCCATGATGATTACCTGTTGTCTTCGTAGTTCACACAAAACAGTTGGTTGTTGAAGTTCATCTCATGAGGCGGATGAAATATTTAATAAACCTAGATTAATTTTATTGACTGAGGAACATAATAAATGGCATGGGTTTGCAAAATAATATAAAGGAGAAAGAAGATCAAATTTTGTGCCTGTTAACCTTGACAGTGTTCCTTTAACAGTATCTTTTTTTTACATGTGTTTAGTTTACTTAATGTTACCAGTATTTGAGACCTTACCATAGCATCCTTGGCTGCATCCTCTTATTCTGTGTTTCTGTACAAGCTGGCTGTAAAGACTGCAAAATTCTGACTTTGATATTGAAACAAGTGTAGCAAAAAGATGAATACAAATAACATATCTTTCTGCTTTTCCCTCCCTTTTCCAGACCACAGATTATTATTACATGTTTCAGCTGAGATCCATGACATTTGCTTTCAATTCTTTCCAAGGAATTTTTGTCAGATACAGATACTGTCTTCACTTAAAATAAAAGAGTGTTTTTCTGCACCTGCCAACTAGGTGAACAAGCTTAAGACTTTAACTATTAATACAGGCACTCTCAAAAATAAATACTTGCTAGAAGTTCAGCCTTGTGTTAATTTGTATGGAATTTTTAGGGTTTTTAAGGGTTGCACTAAACCATCTTAACGGTGTTCTTATTCATGACAAAGTTGAGATAATTTCCATTAAAGGAGTCAGGAAGGAAATTAAGACACTACAGAACCATAAACATGACCTTTTGAAGCCTCATGACTGGTTTTTAAAAAGAAAATAAGTTGGCAAAACTGCAACACGTTGAGTTGTCACGTATGTCAGTAAACAGAATTATTTAGTCATAATTCACTCCTGATTATAACTTAATGCTTTTAGTAAATGTCAAAATTTCATTTTATTTGTTACCTCATAAAGATGACTATAATCTAAGAAATAAAACAACTTTAATACCTTAATTACCTTTAACAGACATAGATGCCCCAAAATAATTACAGAACTATTTCAAAATGCTGAGTTAAAAATATATATATGGTGAAAGTGATAGAAAAAGGATAGATAACGATTGTTATCCATCTGTGACTGTCAGGTGACTGTCAGCATGGTGTCATAGTATACAACTTTTTCCAAATATTTGTTCCCATGAGTAACTGAAATTTTGGTTTCTCTATATTATGCATTTTTATGCATTTTTATTTTGGAAGAAGGCAATGCAATATCTTGTGTTTCATAACCTCTGTTGCAGCTGGGGAGGATAATGCGTGGACCATTTATGAAGTTTGTAGCCCATGCAGCCTCTTTCACCATTTTTCTTGGTCTACTTGTCATGAATGCAGCTGACAGATTTGATGGCACCAAACTCCGACCTAATGAAACAACAGGCAATGTAAAACAGCTATTTAGGATGAAAACATCCTGTTTCTCATGGATGGAGATGCTCATTATTTCTTGGGTAATAGGTAAAGATTAATTTTCACTTATCTTTGTCATGCTATGATTTCAGTGAAGCTGGACCAAATTCAATCCATTGCTATTAATGTTATGCATAAAAATTGCAACAAAGGGGGTTTATCCAACTGGCTGCATTCCCACACTGACCTCTCGTTTCTTACTGGATGTCATCAGGATTCACATGTGCCTAGTCACTCACAAACATTCAGGTAAAGGACTTAGGTGAAATCTCCAGCATCTGCATAGGGATAAATTCGGTTTTATGAATGTCAAAGGAAAGGGTCTACCAGTTCTCTGTGGTTTTTTGAATCTGTCTGTGTCAGCTCCCAAGGGCAAAGATTTACACATCATGGGCCTAGGTTTTTTTGTGTCCAATTGTCTCTTTCTGCTAAGATTCTCTTACTTTGCAAGTATGCCTGCAGAATTAATAGTGTGTAGCTGAATGTATTCTTGACAAATGAGAAGAAGAATACAGACCCTGAACATTCAGCGATAGATTTTTCCATCCCACCGTAGGGATGAAATGGATACTATGAATCATACTGTGAGCTGGACCATTGAGTTCGGTGACGCAGTACTATTCAGCATCAGAACGTGAGCACAGACCCTTAGAAATATTTTAACTGTCTGATTCTTATTTGCAAGTCTAATACCCTTTATTCCAATTCTGGGTTAGATGCCCTAATATTTCAAGGATATGGGTTCTGTTTGTTAGTTGTCGGTAATATGGGGGAGAGAAATTCAAGCTAGGTAAAATCTGTTTCCAGTCAAGAGCTTATGCATTTCAAATACTTTGCTTTTATGAGTTCTCTGTGATTGAAATTGGAGCCATTTGTACACCAACTGATTCTTATTGCTTTAAAAGACATTGACAATCTTTATTTCCACATAAAGCTGTTTATAAATTAATATAATTGTGTAATATAGGAACAGTATGACACCTAGATTTACACATAATCTATAAATATAAATGTTTTCATCTGATAATAAAAGAGTAAATAATAATTTCTTAATTTGAAGTTCTAGTTTGCTAATTTAATCTATTTTTATTTATTTGTGTCATGCATAAGACAGCATATGAAAAACTGATTGTGTGCATACAGATGTAGCATTGAATTTAATTAATGTAATTAACATTACAATTGTCCTTATCTGAAAATTATTAAAAGTTCCTTCAGGCAATTCGTTAAGTGCAAAAAATAGTGACGTTATTCCATTTCAGTTTTCTATTAACTCTCTTCAGACTCCTAGAAATGTAGTTTATGACTGAATAAATTTTATCTTGAAAAGGGAGAGGATTTGATCAATTAAAAGGATGCCATGAACCACTACTTTACTCCTATAATTTATTATTGAGAAAATAATTATGATTCAGAAATCTTTGCCTTATGAAAAAGCGTTAGGTCTGATTCTTACTTTCATGCTATTTTGTTACATGTATTTGCAATTTCACTCAAAGACACCTTACCCAGGGTACTATGCAAATAAGAAAATGTGAGTTCTCCTATTAGTTTTACCATTGATATATGATCAT